>NW_027368089.1:0-52421 GCF_046119375.1 Phyllobates terribilis
GAAAAAGCAAAAAATTTCAGAATTGCACCTTGCAATGCGGAGAAATTACTGTTTGTGCATTTACAATATTCATTGATTTTTGCCATTGAAAAACGTCCAGAAATGATTGAAGCTACTGACTGAATGAAAGGAGCTGGCATCTCACTCTCTTTGAATCTTCTTTATCATGCTAAGAGGAGCAGGAAAATGCAAGAAATTTCAGAATTGCACCTTGCAATGCGGAGAAATTACTGTTTGTGCATTTACAATATTCATTGATTTTTGCCATTGAAAAACATCCAGAAATGATTGAAGCTACTGACTGAATGAAAGGAGCTGGCATCTCACTCTCTTTGAATCTTCTTTATCATGCTAAGAGGAGCAGGAAAAAGCCAAAAATTTCAGAATTGCACCTTGCAATGCGGAGAAATTACTGTTTGTGCATTTACAATATTCATTGATTTTGCCATTGAAAAACATCATGTTATTCATATACCAGAAATGATTGAAGCTACTGACTGAATGAAAGGAGCTGGCATCTCACTCTCTTTGAATCTTCTTTATCATGCAAAGAGGAGCAGGAAAAAGCAAAAAATTTCAGAATTGCACCTTGCAATGCGGAGAAATTACTGTTTGTGCATTTACAATATTCATTGATTTTTGCCATTGAAAAACGTCCAGAAATGATTGAAGCTACTGACTGAATGAAAGGAGCTGGCATCTCACTCTCTTGAATCTTCTTTATCATGCTAAGAGGAGCAGGAAAAAGCAAAAAATTTCAGAATTGCACCTTGCAATGCGGAGAAATTACTGTTTGTGCATTTACAATATTCACTGATTTTTGCCATTGAAAAACGTCCAGAAATGATTGAAGCAACTGACTGAATGAAAGGAGCTGGCATCTCACTCTCTTTGAATCTTCTTTATCATGCTAAGAGGAGCAGGAAAAAGCAAAAAATTTCAGAATTGCACCTTGCAATGCGGAGAAATTACTGTTTGTGCATTTACAATATTCATTGATTTTTGCCATTGAAAAACGTCCAGAAATAATTGAAGCTACTGACTGAATGAAAGGAGCTGGCATCTCACTCTCTTTGAATCTTCTTTATCATGCTAAGAGGAGCAGGAAAAAGCAAAAAATTTCAGAATTGCAACTTGCAATGCGGAGAAATTACTGTTTGTGCATTTACAATATTCATTGATTTTTGCCATTGAAAAACATCATGTTATTCATATACCAGAAATGATTGAAGCTACTGACTGAATGAAAGGAGCTGGAATCTCACTCTCTTTGAATCTTCTTTATCATGCTAAGAGGAGCAGGAAAAAGCAAAAAATTTCAGAATGGCACCTTGCAATGCGGAGAAATTACTGTTTGTGCATTTACAATATTCATTGATTTTTGCCATTGAAAAACGTCCAGAAATGATTGAAGCTACTGACTGAATGAAAGGAGCTGGCATCTCACTCTCTTTGAATCTTCTTTATCATGCTAAGAGGAGCAGGAAAAAGCAAAAAATTTCAGAATTGCACCTTGCAATGCGGAGAAATTACTGTTTGTGCTTTTACAATATTCATTGATTTTTGCCATTGAAACACATCATGTTATTCATATACCAGAAATGTTTGAAGCTACTGACTGAATGAAAGGAGCTGGCATCTCACTCTCTTTGAATCTTCTTTATCATGCTAAGAGGAGCAGGAAAAAGCAAAACATTTCAGAATTGCACCTTGCAATGCGGAGAAATTACTGTTTGTGCATTTACAATATTCATTGATTTTTGCCATTGAAAAATGTCCAGAAATGATTGAAGCTGCTGACTGAATGAAAGGAGCTGGCATCTCACTCTCTTTGAATCTTCTTTATCATGCTAAGAGGAGCAGGAAAAAGCAAAAAATTTCAGAATTGCACCTTGCAATGCGGAGAAATTACGTTTGTGCATTTACAATATTCATTGATTTTTGCCATTGAAAAACATCATGTTATTCATATACCAGAAATGATTGAAGCTACTGACTGAATGAAAGGAGCTGGCATCTCACTCTCTTTGAATCTTCTTTATCATGCTAAGAGGAGCAGGAAAAAGCAAAAAATTTCAGAATTGCACCTTGCAATGCGGAGAAATTACTGTTTGTGCATTTACAATATTCATTGATTTTTGCCATTGAAAAACGTCCAGAAATGATTGAAGCTACTGACTGAATGAAAGGAGCTGGCATCTCACTCTCTTTGAATCTTCTTTATCATGCTAAGAGGAGCAGGAAAAAGCAAAAAATTTCAGAATTGCACCTTGCAATGCGGAGAAATTACTGTTTGTGCATTTACAATATTCATTGATTTTTGCCATTGAAAAACGTCCAGAAATGATTGAAGCTACTGACTGAATGAAAGGAGCTGGCATCTCACTCTCTTTGAATCTTCTTTATCATGCTAAGAGGAGCAGGAAAAAGCAAAAAATTTCAGAATTGCACCTTGCAATGCGGAGAAATTACTGTTTGTGCATTTACAATATTCATTGATTTTTGCCATTGAAAAACATCATGTTATTCATATACCAGAAATGTTTGAAGCTACTGACTGAATGAAAGGAGCTGGCATCTCACTCTCTTTGAATCTTCTTTATCATGCTAAGAGGAGCAGGAAAAAGCAAAAAATTTCAGAATTGCACCTTGCAATGCGGAGAAATTACTGTTTGTGCATTTACAATATTCATTGATTTTTGCCATTGAAAAACGTCAGAAATGATTGAAGCTACTGACTGAATGAAAGGAGCTGGCATCTCACTCTCTTTGAATCTTCTTTATCATGCTAAGAGGAGCAGGAAAAAGCAAAAAATTTCAGAATTGCACCTTGCAATGCGGAGAAATTACTGTTTGTGCATTTACAATATTCATTGATTTTTGCCATTGAAAAACATCATGTTATTCATATACCAGAAATGATTGAAGCTACTGACTGAATGAAAGGAGCTGGCATCTCGCTCTCTTTGAATCTTCTTTATCATGCTAAGAGGAGCAGGAAAAAGCAAAAAATTTCAGAATTGCACCTTGCAATGCGGAGAAATTACTGTTTGTGCATTTACAATATTCATGATTTTTGCCATTGAAAAACGTCCAGAAGAGATTGAAGCTACTGACTGAATGAAAGGAGCTGGCATCTCACTCTCTTTGAATCTTCTTTATCATGCTAAGAGGAGAAGGAAAAAGCAAAAATTTCAGAATTGCACCTTGCAATGTGGAGAAATTACTGTTTGTGCATTTACAATATTCATTGATTTTTGCCATTGAAAAACATCATGTTATTCATATACCAGAAATGATTGAAGCTACTGACTGAATGAAAGGAGCTGGCATCTCACTCTCTTTGAATCTTCTTTATCATGCTAAGAGGAGCAGGAAAAAGCAAAAAATTTCAGAATTGCACCTTGCAATGCGGAGAAATTACTGTTTGTGCATTTACAATATTCATTGATTTTTGCCATTGAAAAACGTCCAGAAATGATTGAAGCTACTGACTGAATGAAAGGAGCTGGCATCTCACTCTCTTTGAATCTTCTTTATCATGCTAAGAGGAGCAGGAAAAAGCAAAAAATTTCAGAATTGCACCTTGCAATGCGGAGAAATTACTGTTTGTGCTTTTACAATATTCATTGATTTTTGCCATTGAAAAACATCATGTTATTCATATACCAGAAATGTTTGAAGCTACTGACTGAATGAAAGGAGCTGGCATCTCACTCTCTTTGAATCTTCTTTATCATGCTAAGAGGAGCAGGAAAAAGCAAAAAATTTCAGAATTGCACCTTGCAATGCGGAGAAATTACTGTTTGTGCATTTACAATATTCATTGATTTTTGCCATTGAAAAACGTCCAGAAATGATTGAAGCTACTGACTGAATGAAAGGAGCTGGCATCTCACTCTCTTTGAATCTTCTTTATCATGCTAAGAGGAGCAGGAAAAAGCAAAAAATTTCAGAATTGCACCTTGCAATGCGGAGAAATTACTGTTTGTGCATTTACAATATTCATTGATTTTTGCCATTGAAAAACGTCCAGAAATGATTGAAGCTACTGACTGAATGAAAGGAGCTGGCATCTCACTCTCTTTGAATCTTCTTTATCATGCTAAGAGGAGCAGGAAAAAGCAAAAAATTTCAGAATTGCAACTTGCAATGCGGAGAAATTACTGTTTGTGCATTTACAATATTCATTGATTTTTGCCATTGAAAAACATCATGTTATTCATATACCAGAAATGATTGAAGCTACTGACTGAATGAAAGGAGCTGGCATCTCACTCTCTTTGAATCTTCTTTATCATGCTAAGAGGAGCAGGAAAAAGCAAAAAATTTCAGAATTGCACCTTGCAATGCGGAGAAATTACTGTTTGTGCATTTACAATATTCATTGATTTTTGCCATTGAAAAACGTCCAGAAATGATTGAAGCTACTGACTGAATGAAAGGAGCTGGCATCTCACTCTCTTTGAATCTTCTTTATCATGCTAAGAGGAGCAGGAAAAAGCAAAAAATTTCAGAATTGCACCTTGCAATGCGGAGAAATTACTGTTTGTGCATTTACAATATTCATTGATTTTTGCCATTGAAAAACATCATGTTATTCATATACCAGAAATGATTGAAGCTACTGACTGAATGAAAGGAGCTGGCATCTCGCTCTCTTTGAATCTTCTTTATCATGCTAAGAGGAGCAGGAAAAAGCAAAAAATTTCAGAATTGCACCTTGCAATGCGGAGAAATTACTGTTTGTGCATTTACAATATTCATTGATTTTTGCCATTGAAAAACGTCCAGAAGAGATTGAAGCTACTGACTGAATGAAAGGAGCTGGCATCTCACTCTCTTTGAATCTTCTTTATCATGCTAAGAGGAGCAGGAAAAAGCAAAAAATTTCAGAATTGCACCTTGCAATGTGGAGAAATTACTGTTTGTGCATTTACAATATTCATTGATTTTTGCCATTGAAAAACATCATGTTATTCATATACCAGAAATGATTGAAGCTACTGACTGAATGAAAGGAGCTGGCATCTCACTCTCTTTGAATCTTCTTTATCATGCTAAGAGGAGCAGGAAAAAGCAAAAAATTTCAGAATTGCACCTTGCAATGCGGAGAAATTACTGTTTGTGCATTTACAATATTCATTGATTTTTGCCATTGAAAAACGTCCAGAAATGATTGAAGCTACTGACTGAATGAAAGGAGCTGGCATCTCACTCTCTTTGAATCTTCTTTATCATGCTAAGAGGAGCAGGAAAAAGCAAAAAATTTCAGAATTGCACCTTGCAATGCGGAGAAATTACTGTTTGTGCTTTTACAATATTCATTGATTTTTGCCATTGAAAAACATCATGTTATTCATATACCAGAAATGTTTGAAGCTACTGACTGAATGAAAGGAGCTGGCATCTCACTCTCTTTGAATCTTCTTTATCATGCTAAGAGGAGCAGGAAAAAGCAAAAAATTTCAGAATTGCACCTTGCAATGCGGAGAAATTACTGTTTGTGCATTTACAATATTCATTGATTTTTGCCATTGAAAAACGTCCAGAAATGATTGAAGCTACTGACTGAATGAAAGGAGCTGGCATCTCACTCTCTTTGAATCTTCTTTATCATGCTAAGAGGAGCAGGAAAAAGCAAAAAATTTCAGAATTGCACCTTGCAATGCGGAGAAATTACTGTTTGTGCATTTACAATATTCATTGATTTTTGCCATTGAAAAACGTCCAGAAATGATTGAAGCTACTGACTGAATGAAAGGAGCTGGCATCTCACTCTCTTTGAATCTTCTTTATCATGCTAAGAGGAGCAGGAAAAAGCAAAAAATTTCAGAATTGCAACTTGCAATGCGGAGAAATTACTGTTTGTGCATTTACAATATTCATTGATTTTTGCCATTGAAAAACATCATGTTATTCATATACCAGAAATGATTGAAGCTACTGACTGAATGAAAGGAGCTGGCATCTCACTCTCTTTGAATCTTCTTTATCATGCTAAGAGGAGCAGGAAAAAGCAAAAAATTTCAGAATTGCACCTTGCAATGCGGAGAAATTACTGTTTGTGCATTTACAATATTCATTGATTTTTGCCATTGAAAAACGTCCAGAAATGATTGAAGCTACTGACTGAATGAAAGGAGCTGGCATCTCACTCTCTTTGAATCTTCTTTATCATGCTAAGAGGAGCAGGAAAAAGCAAAAAATTTCAGAATTGCACCTTGCAATGCGGAGAAATTACTGTTTGTGCATTTACAATATTCATTGATTTTTGCCATTGAAAAACGTCCAGAAATGATTGAAGCTACTGACTGAATGAAAGGAGCTGGCATCTCACTCTCTTTGAATCTTCTTTATCATGCTAAGAGGAGCAGGAAAAAGCAAAAAATTTCAGAATTGCACCTTGCAATGCGGAGAAATTACTGTTTGTGCATTTACAATATTCATTAATTTTTGCCATTGAAAAACATCATGTTATTCATATCCCAGAAATGTTTGAAGCTACTGACTGAATGAAAGAAGCTGGCATCTCACTCTCTTTGAATCTTCTTTATCATGCTAAGAGGAGCAGGAAAAAGCAAAAAATTTCAGAATTGCACCTTGCAATGCGGAGAAATTACTGTTTGTGCATTTACAATATTCATTGATTTTTGCCATTGAAAAACGTCCAGAAATGATTGAAGCTACTGACTGAATGAAAGGAGCTGGCATCTCACTCTCTTTGAATCTTCTTTATCATGCTAAGAGGAGCAGGAAAAAGCAAAAAATTTCAGAATTGCACCTTGCAATGCGGAGAAATTACTGTTTGTGCATTTACAATATTCATTGATTTTTGCCATTGAAAAACATCATGTTATTCATATACCAGAAATGTTTGAAGCTACTGACTGAATGAAAGGAGCTGGCATCTCACTCTCTTTGAATCTTCTTTTTCATGCTAAGAGGAGCAGGAAAAAGCAAAAAATTTCAGAATTGCACCTTGCAATGCGGAGAAATTACTGTTTGTGCATTTACAATATTCATTGATTTTTGCCATTGAAAAACGTCCAGAAATGATTGAAGCTACTGACTGAATGAAAGGAGCTGGCATCTCACTCTCTTTGAATCTTCTTTATCATGCTAAGAGGAGCAGGAAAATGCAAGAAATTTCAGAATTGCACCTTGCAATGCGGAGAAATTACTGTTTGTGCATTTACAATATTCATTGATTTTTGCCATTGAAAAACATCCAGAAATGATTGAAGCTACTGACTGAATGAAAGGAGCTGGCATCTCACTCTCTTTGAATCTTCTTTATCATGCTAAGAGGAGCAGGAAAAAGCCAAAAATTTCAGAATTGCACCTTGCAATGCGGAGAAATTACTGTTTGTGCATTTACAATATTCATTGATTTTTGCCATTGAAAAACATCATGTTATTCATATACCAGAAATGATTGAAGCTACTGACTGAATGAAAGGAGCTGGCATCTCACTCTCTTTGAATCTTCTTTATCATGCAAAGAGGAGCAGGAAAAAGCAAAAAATTTCAGAATTGCACCTTGCAATGCGGAGAAATTACTGTTTGTGCATTTACAATATTCATTGATTTTTGCCATTGAAAAACGTCCAGAAATGATTGAAGCTACTGACTGAATGAAAGGAGCTGGCATCTCACTCTCTTTGAATCTTCTTTATCATGCTAAGAGGAGCAGGAAAAAGCAAAAAATTTCAGAATTGCACCTTGCAATGCGGAGAAATTACTGTTTGTGCATTTACAATATTCATTGATTTTTGCCATTGAAAAACGTCCAGAAATGATTGAAGCAACTGACTGAATGAAAGGAGCTGGCATCTCACTCTCTTTGAATCTTCTTTATCATGCTAAGAGGAGCAGGAAAAAGCAAAAAATTTCAGAATTGCAACTTGCAATGCGGAGAAATTACTGTTTGTGCATTTACAATATTCATTGATTTTTGCCATTGAAAAACATCATGTTATTCATATACCAGAAATGATTGAAGCTACTGACTGAATGAAAGGAGCTGGCATCTCACTCTCTTTGAATCTTCTTTATCATGCTAAGAGGAGCAGGAAAAAGCAAAAAATTTCAGAATTGCACCTTGCAATGCGGAGAAATTACTGTTTGTGCATTTACAATATTCATTGATTTTTGCCATTGAAAAACGTCCAGAAATGATTGAAGCTACTGACTGAATGAAAGGAGCTGGCATCTCACTCTCTTTGAATCTTCTTTATCATGCTAAGAGAAGCAGGAAAAAGCAAAAAATTTCAGAATTGCACCTTGCAATGCGGAGAAATTACTGTTTGTGCTTTTACAATATTCATTGATTTTTGCCATTGAAAAACATCATGTTATTCATATACCAGAAATGTTTGAAGCTACTGACTGAATGAAAGGAGCTGGCATCTCACTCTCTTTGAATCTTCTTTATCATGCTAAGAGGAGCAGGAAAAAGCAAAAAATTTCAGAATTGCACCTTGCAATGCGGAGAAATTACTGTTTGTGCATTTACAATATTCATTGATTTTTGCCATTGAAAAATGTCCAGAAATGATTGAAGCTGCTGACTGAATGAAAGGAGCTGGCATCTCACTCTCTTTGAATCTTCTTTATCATGCTAAGAGGAGCAGGAAAAAGCAAAAAATTTCAGAATTGCACCTTGCAATGCGGAGAAATTACTGTTTGTGCATTTACAATATTCATTGATTTTTGCCATTGAAAAACATCATGTTATTCATATACCAGAAATGATTGAAGCTACTGACTGAATGAAAGGAGCTGGCATCTCACTCTCTTTGAATCTTCTTTATCATGCTAAGAGGAGCAGGAAAAAGCAAAAAATTTCAGAATTGCACCTTGCAATGCGGAGAAATTACTGTTTGTGCATTTACAATATTCATTGATTTTTGCCATTGAAAAACGTCCAGAAATGATTGAAGCTACTGACTGAATGAAAGGAGCTGGCATCTCACTCTCTTTGAATCTTCTTTATCATGCTAAGAGGAGCAGGAAAAAGCAAAAAATTTCAGAATTGCACCTTGCAATGCGGAGAAATTACTGTTTGTGCATTTACAATATTCATTGATTTTTGCCATTGAAAAACGTCCAGAAATGATTGAAGCTACTGACTGAATGAAAGGAGCTGGCATCTCACTCTCTTTGAATCTTCTTTATCATGCTAAGAGGAGCAGGAAAAAGCAAAAAATTTCAGAATTGCACCTTGCAATGCGGAGAAATTACTGTTTGTGCATTTACAATATTCATTGATTTTTGCCATTGAAAAACATCATGTTATTCATATACCAGAAATGTTTGAAGCTACTGACTGAATGAAAGGAGCTGGCATCTCACTCTCTTTGAATCTTCTTTATCATGCTAAGAGGAGCAGGAAAAAGCAAAAAATTTCAGAATTGCACCTTGTAATGCGGAGAAATTACTGTTTGTGCATTTACAATATTCATTGATTTTTGCCATTGAAAAACGTCCAGAAATGATTGAAGCTACTGACTGAATGAAAGGAGCTGGCATCTCACTCTCTTTGAATCTTCTTTATCATGCTAAGAGGAGCAGGAAAAAGCAAAAAATTTCAGAATTGCACCTTGCAATGCGGAGAAATTACTGTTTGTGCATTTACAATATTCATTGATTTTTGCCATTGAAAAACATCATGTTATTCATATACCAGAAATGATTGAAGCTACTGACTGAATGAAAGGAGCTGGCATCTCGCTCTCTTTGAATCTTCTTTATCATGCTAAGAGGAGCAGGAAAAAGCAAAAAATTTCAGAATTGCACCTTGCAATGTGGAGAAATTACTGTTTGTGCATTTACAATATTCATTGATTTTTGCCATTGAAAAACATCATGTTATTCATATACCAGAAATGATTGAAGCTACTGACTGAATGAAAGGAGCTGGCATCTCACTCTCTTTGAATCTTCTTTATCATGCTAAGAGGAGCAGGAAAAAGCAAAAAATTTCAGAATTGCACCTTGCAATGCGGAGAAATTACTGTTTGTGCATTTACAATATTCATTGATTTTTGCCATTGAAAAACGTCCAGAAATGATTGAAGCTACTGACTGAATGAAAGGAGCTGGCATCTCACTCTCTTTGAATCTTCTTTATCATGCTAAGAGGAGCAGGAAAAAGCAAAAAATTTCAGAATTGCACCTTGCAATGCGGAGAAATTACTGTTTGTGCTTTTACAATATTCATTGATTTTTGCCATTGAAAAACATCATGTTATTCATATACCAGAAATGTTTGAAGCTACTGACTGAATGAAAGGAGCTGGCATCTCACTCTCTTTGAATCTTCTTTATCATGCTAAGAGGAGCAGGAAAAAGCAAAAAATTTCAGAATTGCACCTTGCAATGCGGAGAAATTACTGTTTGTGCATTTACAATATTCATTGATTTTTGCCATTGAAAAACGTCCAGAAATGATTGAAGCTACTGACTGAATGAAAGGAGCTGGCATCTCACTCTCTTTGAATCTTCTTTATCATGCTAAGAGGAGCAGGAAAAAGCAAAAAATTTCAGAATTGCACCTTGCAATGCGGAGAAATTACTGTTTGTGCATTTACAATATTCATTGATTTTTGCCATTGAAAAACGTCCAGAAATGATTGAAGCTACTGACTGAATGAAAGGAGCTGGCATCTCACTCTCTTTGAATCTTCTTTATCATGCTAAGAGGAGCAGGAAAAAGCAAAAAATTTCAGAATTGCAACTTGCAATGCGGAGAAATTACTGTTTGTGCATTTACAATATTCATTGATTTTTGCCATTGAAAAACATCATGTTATTCATATACCAGAAATGATTGAAGCTACTGACTGAATGAAAGGAGCTGGCATCTCACTCTCTTTGAATCTTCTTTATCATGCTAAGAGGAGCAGGAAAAAGCAAAAAATTTCAGAATTGCACCTTGCAATGCGGAGAAATTACTGTTTGTGCATTTACAATATTCATTGATTTTTGCCATTGAAAAACGTCCAGAAATGATTGAAGCTACTGACTGAATGAAAGGAGCTGGCATCTCACTCTCTTTGAATCTTCTTTATCATGCTAAGAGGAGCAGGAAAAAGCAAAAAATTTCAGAATTGCACCTTGCAATGCGGAGAAATTACTGTTTGTGCATTTACAATATTCATTGATTTTTGCCATTGAAAAACGTCCAGAAATGATTGAAGCTACTGACTGAATGAAAGGAGCTGGCATCTCACTCTCTTTGAATCTTCTTTATCATGCTAAGAGGAGCAGGAAAAAGCAAAAAATTTCAGAATTGCACCTTGCAATGCGGAGAAATTACTGTTTGTGCATTTACAATATTCATTGATTTTTGCCATTGAAAAACATCATGTTATTCATATACCAGAAATGTTTGAAGCTACTGACTGAATGAAAGGAGCTGGCATCTCACTCTCTTTGAATCTTCTTTATCATGCTAAGAGGAGCAGGAAAAAGCAAAAAATTTCAGAATTGCACCTTGCAATGCGGAGAAATTACTGTTTGTGCATTTACAATATTCATTGATTTTTGCCATTGAAAAACGTCCAGAAATGATTGAAGCTACTGACTGAATGAAAGGAGCTGGCATCTCACTCTCTTTGAATCTTCTTTATCATGCTAAGAGGAGCAGGAAAAAGCAAAAAATTTCAGAATTGCACCTTGCAATGCGGAGAAATTACTGTTTGTGCATTTACAATATTCATTGATTTTTGCCATTGAAAAACATCATGTTATTCATATACCAGAAATGATTGAAGCTACTGACTGAATGAAAGGAGCTGGCATCTCGCTCTCTTTGAATCTTCTTTATCATGCTAAGAGGAGCAGGAAAAAGCAAAAAATTTCAGAATTGCACCTTGCAATGCGGAGAAATTACTGTTTGTGCATTTACAATATTCATTGATTTTTGCCATTGAAAAACGTCCAGAAGAGATTGAAGCTACTGACTGAATGAAAGGAGCTGGCATCTCACTCTCTTTGAATCTTCTTTATCATGCTAAGAGGAGCAGGAAAAAGCAAAAAATTTCAGAATTGCACCTTGCAATGTGGAGAAATTACTGTTTGTGCATTTACAATATTCATTGATTTTTGCCATTGAAAAACATCATGTTATTCATATACCAGAAATGATTGAAGCTACTGACTGAATGAAAGGAGCTGGCATCTCACTCTCTTTGAATCTTCTTTATCATGCTAAGAGGAGCAGGAAAAAGCAAAAAATTTCAGAATTGCACCTTGCAATGCGGAGAAATTACTGTTTGTGCATTTACAATATTCATTGATTTTTGCCATTGAAAAACGTCCAGAAATGATTGAAGCTACTGACTGAATGAAAGGAGCTGGCATCTCACTCTCTTTGAATCTTCTTTATCATGCTAAGAGGAGCAGGAAAAAGCAAAAAATTTCAGAATTGCAACTTGCAATGCGGAGAAATTACTGTTTGTGCATTTACAATATTCATTGATTTTTGCCATTGAAAAACATCATGTTATTCATATACCAGAAATGATTGAAGCTACTGACTGAATGAAAGGAGCTGGCATCTCACTCTCTTTGAATCTTCTTTATCATGCTAAGAGGAGCAGGAAAAAGCAAAAAATTTCAGAATTGCACCTTGCAATGCGGAGAAATTACTGTTTGTGCATTTACAATATTCATTGATTTTTGCCATTGAAAAACGTCCAGAAATGATTGAAGCTACTGACTGAATGAAAGGAGCTGGCATCTCACTCTCTTTGAATCTTCTTTATCATGCTAAGAGGAGCAGGAAAAAGCAAAAAATTTCAGAATTGCACCTTGCAATGCGGAGAAATTACTGTTTGTGCATTTACAATATTCATTGATTTTTGCCATTGAAAAACGTCCAGAAATGATTGAAGCTACTGACTGAATGAAAGGAGCTGGCATCTCACTCTCTTTGAATCTTCTTTATCATGCTAAGAGGAGCAGGAAAAAGCAAAAAATTTCAGAATTGCACCTTGCAATGCGGAGAAATTACTGTTTGTGCATTTACAATATTCATTGATTTTTGCCATTGAAAAACGTCCAGAAATGATTGAAGCTACTGACTGAATGAAAGGAGCTGGCATCTCACTCTCTTTGAATCTTCTTTATCATGCTAAGAGGAGCAGGAAAAAGCAAAAAATTTCAGAATTGCACCTTGCAATGCGGAGAAATTACTGTTTGTGCTTTTACAATATTCATTGATTTTTGCCATTGAAAAACATCATGTTATTCATATACCAGAAATGTTTGAAGCTACTGACTGAATGAAAGGAGCTGGCATCTCACTCTCTTTGAATCTTCTTTATCATGCTAAGAGGAGCAGGAAAAAGCAAAAAATTTCAGAATTGCACCTTGCAATGCGGAGAAATTACTGTTTGTGCATTTACAATATTCATTGATTTTTGCCATTGAAAAACGTCCAGAAATGATTGAAGCTACTGACTGAATGAAAGGAGCTGGCATCTCACTCTCTTTGAATCTTCTTTATCATGCTAAGAGGAGCAGGAAAAAGCAAAAAATTTCAGAATTGCACCTTGCAATGCGGAGAAATTACTGTTTGTGCATTTACAATATTCATTGATTTTTGCCATTGAAAAACGTCCAGAAATGATTGAAGCTACTGACTGAATGAAAGGAGCTGGCATCTCACTCTCTTTGAATCTTCTTTATCATGCTAAGAGGAGCAGGAAAAAGCAAAAAATTTCAGAATTGCAACTTGCAATGCGGAGAAATTACTGTTTGTGCATTTACAATATTCATTGATTTTTGCCATTGAAAAACATCATGTTATTCATATACCAGAAATGATTGAAGCTACTGACTGAATGAAAGGAGCTGGCATCTCACTCTCTTTGAATCTTCTTTATCATGCTAAGAGGAGCAGGAAAAAGCAAAAAATTTCAGAATTGCACCTTGCAATGCGGAGAAATTACTGTTTGTGCATTTACAATATTCATTGATTTTTGCCATTGAAAAACGTCCAGAAATGATTGAAGCTACTGACTGAATGAAAGGAGCTGGCATCTCACTCTCTTTGAATCTTCTTTATCATGCTAAGAGGAGCAGGAAAAAGCAAAAAATTTCAGAATTGCACCTTGCAATGCGGAGAAATTACTGTTTGTGCATTTACAATATTCATTGATTTTTGCCATTGAAAAACGTCCAGAAATGATTGAAGCTACTGACTGAATGAAAGGAGCTGGCATCTCACTCTCTTTGAATCTTCTTTATCATGCTAAGAGGAGCAGGAAAAAGCAAAAAATTTCAGAATTGCACCTTGCAATGCGGAGAAATTACTGTTTGTGCATTTACAATATTCATTGATTTTTGCCATTGAAAAACATCATGTTATTCATATACCAGAAATGTTTGAAGCTACTGACTGAATGAAAGGAGCTGGCATCTCACTCTCTTTGAATCTTCTTTATCATGCTAAGAGGAGCAGGAAAAAGCAAAAAATTTCAGAATTGCACCTTGCAATGCGGAGAAATTACTGTTTGTGCATTTACAATATTCATTGATTTTTGCCATTGAAAAACGTCCAGAAATGATTGAAGCTACTGACTGAATGAAAGGAGCTGGCATCTCACTCTCTTTGAATCTTCTTTATCATGCTAAGAGGAGCAGGAAAATGCAAGAAATTTCAGAATTGCACCTTGCAATGCGGAGAAATTACTGTTTGTGCATTTACAATATTCATTGATTTTTGCCATTGAAAAACATCCAGAAATGATTGAAGCTACTGACTGAATGAAAGGAGCTGGCATCTCACTCTCTTTGAATCTTCTTTATCATGCTAAGAGGAGCAGGAAAAAGCCAAAAATTTCAGAATTGCACCTTGCAATGCGGAGAAATTACTGTTTGTGCATTTACAATATTCATTGATTTTTGCCATTGAAAAACATCATGTTATTCATATACCAGAAATGATTGAAGCTACTGACTGAATGAAAGGAGCTGGCATCTCACTCTCTTTGAATCTTCTTTATCATGCAAAGAGGAGCAGGAAAAAGCAAAAAATTTCAGAATTGCACCTTGCAATGCGGAGAAATTACTGTTTGTGCATTTACAATATTCATTGATTTTTGCCATTGAAAAACGTCCAGAAATGATTGAAGCTACTGACTGAATGAAAGGAGCTGGCATCTCACTCTCTTTGAATCTTCTTTATCATGCTAAGAGGAGCAGGAAAAAGCAAAAAATTTCAGAATTGCACCTTGCAATGCGGAGAAATTACTGTTTGTGCATTTACAATATTCATTGATTTTTGCCATTGAAAAACGTCCAGAAATGATTGAAGCAACTGACTGAATGAAAGGAGCTGGCATCTCACTCTCTTTGAATCTTCTTTATCATGCTAAGAGGAGCAGGAAAAAGCTAAAAATTTCATAATTGCACCTTGCAATGCGGAGAAATTACTGTTTGTGCATTTACAATATTCATTGATTTTTGCCATTGAAAAACATCATGTTATTCATATACCAGAAATGATTGAAGCTACTGACTGAATGAAAGGAGCTGGCATCTCACTCTCTTTGAATCTTCTTTATCATGCAAAGAGGAGCAGGAAAAAGCAAAAAATTTCAGAATTGCACCTTGCAATGCGGAGAAATTACTGTTTGTGCATTTACAATATTCATTGATTTTTGCCATTGAAAAACGTCCAGAAATGATTGAAGCTACTGACTGAATGAAAGGAGCTGGCATCTCACTCTCTTTGAATCTTCTTTATCATGCTAAGAGGAGCAGGAAAAAGCAAAAAATTTCAGAATTGCACCTTGCAATGCGGAGAAATTACTGTTTGTGCATTTACAATATTCATTGATTTTTGCCATTGAAAAACGTCCAGAAATGATTGAAGCAACTGACTGAATGAAAGGAGCTGGCATCTCACTCTCTTTGAATCTTCTTTATCATGCTAAGAGGAGCAGGAAAAAGCAAAAAATTTCAGAATTGCACCTTGCAATGCGGAGAAATTACTGTTTGTGCATTTACAATATTCATTGATTTTTGCCATTGAAAAACGTCCAGAAATAATTGAAGCTACTGACTGAATGAAAGGAGCTGGCATCTCACTCTCTTTGAATCTTCTTTATCATGCTAAGAGGAGCAGGAAAAAGCAAAAAATTTCAGAATTGCAACTTGCAATGCGGAGAAATTACTGTTTGTGCATTTACAATATTCATTGATTTTTGCCATTGAAAAACATCATGTTATTCATATACCAGAAATGATTGAAGCTACTGACTGAATGAAAGGAGCTGGCATCTCACTCTCTTTGAATCTTCTTTATCATGCTAAGAGGAGCAGGAAAAAGCAAAAAATTTCAGAATTGCACCTTGCAATGCGGAGAAATTACTGTTTGTGCATTTACAATATTCATTGATTTTTGCCATTGAAAAACGTCCAGAAATGATTGAAGCTACTGACTGAATGAAAGGAGCTGGCATATCACTCTCTTTGAATCTTCTTTATCATGCTAAGAGGAGCAGGAAAAAGCAAAAAATTTCAGAATTGCA
The DNA here is from genome assembly GCF_046119375.1 of Phyllobates terribilis. Taxonomy (NCBI): domain Eukaryota; kingdom Metazoa; phylum Chordata; class Amphibia; order Anura; family Dendrobatidae; genus Phyllobates; species Phyllobates terribilis. The sequence goes on from NW_027368089.1 coordinate 16,548, forward strand.
CCTTGCAATGCGGAGAAATTACTGTTTGTGCTTTTACAATATTCATTGATTTTTGCCATTGAAAAACATCATGTTATTCATATACCAGAAATGTTTGAAGCTACTGACTGAATGAAAGGAGCTGGCATCTCACTCTCTTTGAATCTTCTTTATCATGCTAAGAGGAGCAGGAAAAAGCAAAAAATTTCAGAATTGCACCTTGCAATGCGGAGAAATTACTGTTTGTGCATTTACAATATTCATTGATTTTTGCCATTGAAAAATGTCCAGAAATGATTGAAGCTGCTGACTGAATGAAAGGAGCTGGCATCTCACTCTCTTTGAATCTTCTTTATCATGCTAAGAGGAGCAGGAAAAAACAAAAAATTTCAGAATTGCACCTTGCAATGCGGAGAAATTACTGTTTGTGCATTTACAATATTCATTGATTTTTGCCATTGAAAAACATCATGTTATTCATATACCAGAAATGATTGAAGCTACTGACTGAATGAAAGGAGCTGGCATCTCACTCTCTTTGAATCTTCTTTATCATGCTAAGAGGAGCAGGAAAAAGCAAAAAATTTCAGAATTGCACCTTGCAATGCGGAGAAATTACTGTTTGTGCATTTACAATATTCATTGATTTTTGCCATTGAAAAACGTCCAGAAATGATTGAAGCTACTGACTGAATGAAAGGAGCTGGCATCTCACTCTCTTTGAATCTTCTTTATCATGCTAAGAGGAGCAGGAAAAAGCAAAAAATTTCAGAATTGCACCTTGCAATGCGGAGAAATTACTGTTTGTGCATTTACAATATTCATTGATTTTTGCCATTGAAAAACGTCCAGAAATGATTGAAGCTACTGACTGAATGAAAGGAGCTGGCATCTCACTCTCTTTGAATCTTCTTTATCATGCTAAGAGGAGCAGGAAAAAGCAAAAAATTTCAGAATTGCACCTTGCAATGCGGAGAAATTACTGTTTGTGCATTTACAATATTCATTGATTTTTGCCATTGAAAAACATCATGTTATTCATATACCAGAAATGTTTGAAGCTACTGACTGAATGAAAGGAGCTGGCATCTCACTCTCTTTGAATCTTCTTTATCATGCTAAGAGGAGCAGGAAAAAGCAAAAAATTTCAGAATTGCACCTTGCAATGCGGAGAAATTACTGTTTGTGCATTTACAATATTCATTGATTTTTGCCATTGAAAAACATCCAGAAATGATTGAAGCTACTGACTGAATGAAAGGAGCTGGCATCTCACTCTCTTTGAATCTTCTTTATCATGCTAAGAGGAGCAGGAAAAAGCAAAAAATTTCAGAATTGCACCTTGCAATGCGGAGAAATTACTGTTTGTGCATTTACAATATTCATTGATTTTTGCCATTGAAAAACATCATGTTATTCATATACCAGAAATGATTGAAGCTACTGACTGAATGAAAGGAGCTGGCATCTCGCTCTCTTTGAATCTTCTTTATCATGCTAAGAGGAGCAGGAAAAAGCAAAAAATTTCAGAATTGCACCTTGCAATGCGGAGAAATTACTGTTTGTGCATTTACAATATTCATTGATTTTTGCCATTGAAAAACGTCCAGAAATGATTGAAGCTACTGACTGAATGAAAGGAGCTGGCATCTCACTCTCTTTGAATCTTCTTTATCATGCTAAGAGGAGCAGGAAAAAGCAAAAAATTTCAGAATTGCACCTTGCAATGTGGAGAAATTACTGTTTGTGCATTTACAATATTCATTGATTTTTGCCATTGAAAAACATCATGTTATTCATATACCAGAAATGATTGAAGCTACTGACTGAATGAAAGGAGCTGGCATCTCACTCTCTTTGAATCTTCTTTATCATGCTAAGAGGAGCAGGAAAAAGCAAAAAATTTCAGAATTGCACCTTGCAATGCGGAGAAATTACTGTTTGTGCATTTACAATATTCATTGATTTTTGCCATTGAAAAACGTCCAGAAATGATTGAAGCTACTGACTGAATGAAAGGAGCTGGCATCTCACTCTCTTTGAATCTTCTTTATCATGCTAAGAGGAGCAGGAAAAAGCAAAAAATTTCAGAATTGCACCTTGCAATGCGGAGAAATTACTGTTTGTGCTTTTACAATATTCATTGATTTTTGCCATTGAAAAACATCATGTTATTCATATACCAGAAATGTTTGAAGCTACTGACTGAATGAAAGGAGCTGGCATCTCACTCTCTTTGAATCTTCTTTATCATGCTAAGAGGAGCAGGAAAAAGCAAAAAATTTCAGAATTGCACCTTGCAATGCGGAGAAATTACTGTTTGTGCATTTACAATATTCATTGATTTTTGCCATTGAAAAACGTCCAGAAATGATTGAAGCTACTGACTGAATGAAAGGAGCTGGCATCTCACTCTCTTTGAATCTTCTTTATCATGCTAAGAGGAGCAGGAAAAAGCAAAAAATTTCAGAATTGCACCTTGCAATGCGGAGAAATTACTGTTTGTGCATTTACAATATTCATTGATTTTTGCCACTGAAAAACGTCCAGAAATGATTGAAGCTACTGACTGAATGAAAGGAGCTGGCATCTCACTCTCTTTGAATCTTCTTTATCATGCTAAGAGGAGCAGGAAAAAGCAAAAAATTTCAGAATTGCAACTTGCAATGCGGAGAAATTACTGTTTGTGCATTTACAATATTCATTGATTTTTGCCATTGAAAAACATCATGTTATTCATATACCAGAAATGATTGAAGCTACTGACTGAATGAAAGGAGCTGGCATCTCACTCTCTTTGAATCTTCTTTATCATGCTAAGAGGAGCAGGAAAAAGCAAAAAATTTCAGAATTGCACCTTGCAATGCGGAGAAATTACTGTTTGTGCATTTACAATATTCATTGATTTTTGCCATTGAAAAACGTCCAGAAATGATTGAAGCTACTGACTGAATGAAAGGAGCTGGCATCTCACTCTCTTTGAATCTTCTTTATCATGCTAAGAGGAGCAGGAAAAAGCAAAAAATTTCAGAATTGCACCTTGCAATGCGGAGAAATTACTGTTTGTGCTTTTACAATATTCATTGATTTTTGCCATTGAAAAACATCAGGTTATTCATATACCAGAAATGTTTGAAGCTACTGACTGAATGAAAGGAGCTGGCATCTCACTCTCTTTGAATCTTCTTTATCATGCTAAGAGGAGCAGGAAAAAGCAAAAAATTTCAGAATTGCACCTTGCAATGCGGAGAAATTACTGTTTGTGCATTTACAATATTCATTGATTTTTGCCATTGAAAAACGTCCAGAAATGATTGAAGCTACTGACTGAATGAAAGGAGCTGGCATCTCACTCTCTTTGAATCTTCTTTATCATGCTAAGAGGAGCAGGAAAAAGCAAAAAATTTCAGAATTGCACCTTGCAATGCGGAGAAATTACTGTTTGTGCATTTACAATATTCATTGATTTTTGCCATTGAAAAACGTCCAGAAATGATTGAAGCTACTGACTGAATGAAAGGAGCTGGCATCTCACTCTCTTTGAATCTTCTTTATCATGCTAAGAGGAGCAGGAAAAAGCAAAAAATTTCAGAATTGCACCTTGCAATGCGGAGAAATTACTGTTTGTGCATTTACAATATTCATTGATTTTTGCCATTGAAAAACATCATGTTATTCATATACCAGAAATGATTGAAGCTACTGACTGAATGAAAGGAGCTGGCATCTTACTCTCTTTGAATCTTCTTTGTCATGCTAAGAGGAGCAGGAAAAAGCAAAAAATTTCAGAATTGCACCTTGCAATGCGGAGAAATTACTGTTTGTGCATTTACAATATTCATTGATTTTTGCCATTGAAAAACGTCCAGAAATGATTGAAGCTACTGACTGAATGAAAGGAGCTGGCATCTCACTCTCTTTGAATCTTCTTTATCATGCTAAGAGGAGCAGGAAAAAGCAAAAAATTTCAGAATTGCACCTTGCAATGCGGAGAAATTACTGTTTGTGCATTTACAATATTCATTGATTTTTGCCATTGAAAAACGTCCAGAAATGATTGAAGCTACTGACTGAATGAAAGGAGCTGGCATCTCACTCTCTTTGAATCTTCTTTATCATACTAAGAGGAGCAGGAAAAAGCAAAAAATTTCAGAATTGCACCTTGCAATGCGGAGAAATTACTGTTTGTGCATTTACAATATTCATTGATTTTTGCCATTGAAAAACATCATGTTATTCATATACCAGAAATGTTTGTAGCTACTGACTGAATGAAAGGAGCTGGCATCTCACTCTCTTTGAATCTTCTTTATCATGCTAAGAGGAGCAGGAAAAAGCAAAAAATTTCAGAATTGCACCTTGCAATGCGGAGAAATTACTGTTTGTGCATTTACAATATTCATTGATTTTTGCCATTGAAAAACGTCCAGAAATGATTGAAGCTACTGACTGAATGAAAGGAGCTGGCATCTCACTCTCTTTGAATCTTCTTTATCATGCTAAGAGGAGCAGGAAAAAGCAAAAAATTTCAGAATTGCACCTTGCAATGCGGAGAAATTACTGTTTGTGCATTTACAATATTCATTGATTTTTGCCACTGAAAAACGTCCAGAAATGATTGAAGCTACTGACTGAATGAAAGGAGCTGGCATCTCACTCTCTTTGAATCTTCTTTATCATGCTAAGAGGAGCAGGAAAAAGCAAAAAATTTCAGAATTGCAACTTGCAATGCGGAGAAATTACTGTTTGTGCATTTACAATATTCATTGATTTTTGCCATTGAAAAACATCATGTTATTCATATACCAGAAATGATTGAAGCTACTGACTGAATGAAAGGAGCTGGCATCTCACTCTCTTTGAATCTTCTTTATCATGCTAAGAGGAGCAGGAAAAAGCAAAAAATTTCAGAATTGCACCTTGCAATGCGGAGAAATTACTGTTTGTGCATTTACAATATTCATTGATTTTTGCCATTGAAAAACGTCCAGAAATGATTGAAGCTACTGACTGAATGAAAGGAGCTGGCATCTCACTCTCTTTGAATCTTCTTTATCATGCTAAGAGGAGCAGGAAAAAGCAAAAAATTTCAGAATTGCACCTTGCAATGCGGAGAAATTACTGTTTGTGCTTTTACAATATTCATTGATTTTTGCCATTGAAAAACATCATGTTATTCATATACCAGAAATGTTTGAAGCTACTGACTGAATGAAAGGAGCTGGCATCTCACTCTCTTTGAATCTTCTTTATCATGCTAAGAGGAGCAGGAAAAAGCAAAAAATTTCAGAATTGCACCTTGCAATGCGGAGAAATTACTGTTTGTGCATTTACAATATTCATTGATTTTTGCCATTGAAAAACGTCCAGAAATGATTGAAGCTACTGACTGAATGAAAGGAGCTGGCATCTCACTCTCTTTGAATCTTCTTTATCATGCTAAGAGGAGCAGGAAAAAGCAAAAAATTTCAGAATTGCACCTTGCAATGCGGAGAAATTACTGTTTGTGCATTTACAATATTCATTGATTTTTGCCATTGAAAAACGTCCAGAAATGATTGAAGCTACTGACTGAATGAAAGGAGCTGGCATCTCACTCTCTTTGAATCTTCTTTATCATGCTAAGAGGAGCAGGAAAAAGCAAAAAATTTCAGAATTGCACCTTGCAATGCGGAGAAATTACTGTTTGTGCATTTACAATATTCATTGATTTTTGCCATTGAAAAACATCATGTTATTCATATACCAGAAATGATTGAAGCTACTGACTGAATGAAAGGAGCTGGCATCTTACTCTCTTTGAATCTTCTTTGTCATGCTAAGAGGAGCAGGAAAAAGCAAAAAATTTCAGAATTGCACCTTGCAATGCGGAGAAATTACTGTTTGTGCATTTACAATATTCATTGATTTTTGCCATTGAAAAACGTCCAGAAATGATTGAAGCTACTGACTGAATGAAAGGAGCTGGCATCTCACTCTCTTTGAATCTTCTTTATCATGCTAAGAGGAGCAGGAAAAAGCAAAAAATTTCAGAATTGCACCTTGAAATGCGGAGAAATTACTGTTTGTGCATTTACAATATTCATTGATTTTTGCCATTGAAAAACGTCCAGAAATGATTGAAGCTACTGACTGAATGAAAGGAGCTGGCATCTCACTCTCTTTGAATCTTCTTTATCATGCTAAGAGGAGCAGGAAAAAGCAAAAAATTTCAGAATTGCACCTTGCAATGCGGAGAAATTACTGTTTGTGCATTTACAATATTCATTGATTTTTGCCATTGAAAAACATCATGTTATTCATATACCAGAAATGTTTGTAGCTACTGACTGAATGAAAGGAGCTGGCATCTCACTCTCTTTGAATCTTCTTTATCATGCTAAGAGGAGCAGGAAAAAGCAAAAAATTTCAGAATTGCACCTTGCAATGCGGAGAAATTACTGTTTGTGCATTTACAATATTCATTGATTTTTGCCATTGAAAAACGTCCAGAAATGATTGAAGCTACTGACTGAATGAAAGGAGCTGGCATCTCACTCTCTTTGAATCTTCTTTATCATGCTAAGAGGAGCAGGAAAAAGCAAAAAATTTCAGAATTGCACCTTGCAATGCGGAGAAATTACTGTTTGTGCATTTACAATATTCATTGATTTTTGCCATTGAAAAACGTCCAGAAATGATTGAAGCTACTGACTGAATGAAAGGAGCTGGCATCTCACTCTCTTTGAATCTTCTTTATCATGCTAAGAGGAGCAGGAAAAAGCAAAAAATTTCAGAATTGCACCTTGCAATGCGGAGAAATTACTCTTTGTGCATTTACAATATTCATTGATTTTTGCCATTGAAAAACATCATGTTATTCATATACCAGAAATGTTTGAAGCTACTGACTGAATGAAAGGAGCTGGCATCTCACTCTCTTTGAATCTTCTTTATCATGCTAAGAGGAGCAGGAAAAAGCAAAAAATTTCAGAATTGCACCTTGCAATGCGGAGAAATTACTGTTTGTGCATTTACAATATTCATTGATTTTTGCCATTGAAAAACATCATGTTATTCATATACCAGAAATGATTGAAGCTACTGACTGAATGAAAGGAGCTGGCATCTCGCTCTCTTTGAATCTTCTTTATCATGCTAAGAGGAGCAGGAAAAAGCAAAAAATTTCAGAATTGCACCTTGCAATGCGGAGAAATTACTGTTTGTGCATTTACAATATTCATTGATTTTTGCCATTGAAAAACGTCCAGAAATGATTGAAGCTACTGACTGAATGAAAGGAGCTGGCATCTCACTCTCTTTGAATCTTCTTTATCATGCTAAGAGGAGCAGGAAAAAGCAAAAAATTTCAGAATTGCACCTTGCAATGTGGAGAAATTACTGTTTGTGCATTTACAATATTCATTGATTTTTGCCATTGAAAAACATCATGTTATTCATATACCAGAAATGATTGAAGCTACTGACTGAATGAAAGGAGCTGGCATCTCACTCTCTTTGAATCTTCTTTATCATGCTAAGAGGAGCAGGAAAAAGCAAAAAATTTCAGAATTGCACCTTGCAATGCGGAGAAATTACTGTTTGTGCATTTACAATATTCATTGATTTTTGCCATTGAAAAACGTCCAGAAATGATTGAAGCTACTGACTGAATGAAAGGAGCTGGCATCTCACTCTCTTTGAATCTTCTTTATCATGCTAAGAGGAGCAGGAAAAAGCAAAAAATTTCAGAATTGCACCTTGCAATGCGGAGAAATTACTGTTTGTGCTTTTACAATATTCATTGATTTTTGCCATTGAAAAACATCATGTTATTCATATACCAGAAATGTTTGAAGCTACTGACTGAATGAAAGGAGCTGGCATCTCACTCTCTTTGAATCTTCTTTATCATGCTAAGAGGAGCAGGAAAAAGCAAAAAATTTCAGAATTGCACCTTGCAATGCGGAGAAATTACTGTTTGTGCATTTACAATATTCATTGATTTTTGCCATTGAAAAACGTCCAGAAATGATTGAAGCTACTGACTGAATGAAAGGAGCTGGCATCTCACTCTCTTTGAATCTTCTTTATCATGCTAAGAGGAGCAGGAAAAAGCAAAAAATTTCAGAATTGCACCTTGCAATGCGGAGAAATTACTGTTTGTGCATTTACAATATTCATTGATTTTTGCCACTGAAAAACGTCCAGAAATGATTGAAGCTACTGACTGAAGGAAAGGAGCTGGCATCTCACTCTCTTTGAATCTTCTTTATCATGCTAAGAGGAGCAGGAAAAAGCAAAAAATTTCAGAATTGCAACTTGCAATGCGGAGAAATTACTGTTTGTGCATTTACAATATTCATTGATTTTTGCCATTGAAAAACATCATGTTATTCATATACCAGAAATGATTGAAGCTACTGACTGAATGAAAGGAGCTGGCATCTCACTCTCTTTGAATCTTCTTTATAATGCTAAGAGGAGCAGGAAAAAGCAAAAAATTTCAGAATTGCACCTTGCAATGCGGAGAAATTACTGTTTGTGCATTTACAATATTCATTGATTTTTGCCATTGAAAAACGTCCAGAAATGATTGAAGCTACTGACTGAATGAAAGGAGCTGGCATCTCACTCTCTTTGAATCTTCTTTATCATGCTAAGAGGAGCAGGAAAAAGCAAAAAATTTCAGAATTGCACCTTGCAATGCGGAGAAATTACTGTTTGTGCTTTTACAATATTCATTGATTTTTGCCATTGAAAAACATCATGTTATTCATATACCAGAAATGTTTGAAGCTACTGACTGAATGAAAGGAGCTGGCATCTCACTCTCTTTGAATCTTCTTTATCATGCTAAGAGGAGCAGGAAAAAGCAAAAAATTTCAGAATTGCACCTTGCAATGCGGAGAAATTACTGTTTGTGCATTTACAATATTCATTGATTTTTGCCATTGAAAAACGTCCAGAAATGATTGAAGCTACTGACTGAATGAAAGGAGCTGGCATCTCACTCTCTTTGAATCTTCTTTATCATGCTAAGAGGAGCAGGAAAAAGCAAAAAATTTCAGAATTGCACCTTGCAATGCGGAGAAATTACTGTTTGTGCATTTACAATATTCATTGATTTTTGCCATTGAAAAACGTCCAGAAATGATTGAAGCTACTGACTGAATGAAAGGAGCTGGCATCTCACTCTCTTTGAATCTTCTTTATCATGCTAAGAGGAGCAGGAAAAAGCAAAAAATTTCAGAATTGCACCTTGCAATGCGGAGAAATTACTGTTTGTGCATTTACAATATTCATTGATTTTTGCCATTGAAAAACATCATGTTATTCATATACCAGAAATGATTGAAGCTACTGACTGAATGAAAGGAGCTGGCATCTTACTCTCTTTGAATCTTCTTTGTCATGCTAAGAGGAGCAGGAAAAAGCAAAAAATTTCAGAATTGCACCTTGCAATGCGGAGAAATTACTGTTTGTGCATTTACAATATTCATTGATTTTTGCCATTGAAAAACGTCCAGAAATGATTGAAGCTACTGACTGAATGAAAGGAGCTGGCATCTCACTCTCTTTGAATCTTCTTTATCATGCTAAGAGGAGCAGGAAAAAGCAAAAAATTTCAGAATTGCACCTTGCAATGCGGAGAAATTACTGTTTGTGCATTTACAATATTCATTGATTTTTGCCATTGAAAAACGTCCAGAAATGATTGAAGCTACTGACTGAATGAAAGGAGCTGGCATCTCACTCTCTTTGAATCTTCTTTATCATGCTAAGAGGAGCAGGAAAAAGCAAAAAATTTCAGAATTGCACCTTGCAATGCGGAGAAATTACTGTTTGTGCATTTACAATATTCATTGATTTTTGCCATTGAAAAACATCATGTTATTCATATACCAGAAATGTTTGTAGCTACTGACTGAATGAAAGGAGCTGGCATCTCACTCTCTTTGAATCTTCTTTATCATGCTAAGAGGAGCAGGAAAAAGCAAAAAATTTCAGAATTGCACCTTGCAATGCGGAGAAATTACTGTTTGTGCATTTACAATATTCATTGATTTTTGCCATTGAAAAACGTCCAGAAATGATTGAAGCTACTGACTGAATGAAAGGAGCTGGCATCTCACTCTCTTTGAATCTTCTTTATCATGCTAAGAGGAGCAGGAAAAAGCAAAAAATTTCAGAATTGCACCTTGCAATGCGGAGAAATTACTGTTTGTGCATTTACAATATTCATTGATTTTTGCCATTGAAAAACGTCCAGAAATGATTGAAGCTACTGACTGAATGAAAGGAGCTGGCATCTCACTCTCTTTGAATCTTCTTTATCATGCTAAGAGGAGCAGGAAAAAGCAAAAAATTTCAGAATTGCACCTTGCAATGCGGAGAAATTACTCTTTGTGCATTTACAATATTCATTGATTTTTGCCATTGAAAAACATCATGTTATTCATATACCAGAAATGTTTGAAGCTACTGACTGAATGAAAGGAGCTGGCATCTCACTCTCTTTGAATCTTCTTTATCATGCTAAGAGGAGCAGGAAAAAGCAAAAAATTTCAGAATTGCACCTTGCAATGCGGAGAAATTACTGTTTGTGCATTTACAATATTCATTGATTTTTGCCATTGAAAAACATCATGTTATTCATATACCAGAAATGTTTGAAGCTACTGACTGAATGAAAGGAGCTGGCATCTCACTCTCTTTGAATCTTCTTTATCATGCTAAGAGGAGCAGGAAAAAGCAAAAAATTTCAGAATTGCACCTTGCAATGCGGAGAAATTACTGTTTGTGCATTTACAATATTCATTGATTTTTGCCATTGAAAAACGTCCAGAAATGATTGAAGCTACTGACTGAATGAAAGGAGCTGGCATCTCACTCTCTTTGAATCTTCTTTATCATGCTAAGAGGAGCAGGAAAAAGCAAAAAATTTCAGAATTGCACCTTGCAATGCGGAGAAATTACTGTTTGTGCATTTACAATATTCATTGATTTTTGCCATTGAAAAACATCATGTTATTCATATACCAGAAATGATTGAAGCTACTGACTGAATGAAAGGAGCTGGCATCTCGCTCTCTTTGAATCTTCTTTATCATGCTAAGAGGAGCAGGAAAAAGCAAAAAATTTCAGAATTGCACCTTGCAATGCGGAGAAATTACTGTTTGTGCATTTACAATATTCATTGATTTTTGCCATTGAAAAACGTCCAGAAATGATTGAAGCTACTGACTGAATGAAAGGAGCTGGCATCTCACTCTCTTTGAATCTTCTTTATCATGCTAAGAGGAGCAGGAAAAAGCAAAAAATTTCAGAATTGCACCTTGCAATGCGGAGAAATTACTGTTTGTGCATTTACAATATTCATTGATTTTTGCCATTGAAAAACGTCCAGAAATGATTGAAGCTACTGACTGAATGAAAGGAGCTGGCATCTCACTCTCTTTGAATCTTCTTTATCATGCTAAGAGGAGCAGGAAAAAGCAAAAAATTTCAGAATTGCACCTTGCAATGCGGAGAAATTACTGTTTGTGCTTTTACAATATTCATTGATTTTTGCCATTGAAAAACATCATGTTATTCATATACCAGAAATGTTTGAAGCTACTGACTGAATGAAAGGAGCTGGCATCTCACTCTCTTTGAATCTTCTTTATCATGCTAAGAGGAGCAGGAAAAAGCAAAAAATTTCAGAATTGCACCTTGCAATGCGGAGAAATTACTGTTTGTGCATTTACAATATTCATTGATTTTTGCCATTGAAAAACGTCCAGAAATGATTGAAGCTACTGACTGAATGAAAGGAGCTGGCATCTCACTCTCTTTGAATCTTCTTTATCATGCTAAGAGGAGCAGGAAAAAGCAAAAAATTTCAGAATTGCACCTTGCAATGCGGAGAAATTACTGTTTGTGCATTTACAATATTCATTGATTTTTGCCACTGAAAAACGTCCAGAAATGATTGAAGCTACTGACTGAATGAAAGGAGCTGGCATCTCACTCTCTTTGAATCTTCTTTATCATGCTAAGAGGAGCAGGAAAAAGCAAAAAATTTCAGAATTGCAACTTGCAATGCGGAGAAATTACTGTTTGTGCATTTACAATATTCATTGATTTTTGCCATTGAAAAACATCATGTTATTCATATACCAGAAATGATTGAAGCTACTGACTGAATGAAAGGAGCTGGCATCTCACTCTCTTTGAATCTTCTTTATCATGCTAAGAGGAGCAGGAAAAAGCAAAAAATTTCAGAATTGCACCTTGCAATGCGGAGAAATTACTGTTTGTGCATTTACAATATTCATTGATTTTTGCCATTGAAAAACGTCCAGAAATGATTGAAGCTACTGACTGAATGAAAGGAGCTGGCATCTCACTCTCTTTGAATCTTCTTTATCATGCTAAGAGGAGCAGGAAAAAGCAAAAAATTTCAGAATTGCACCTTGCAATGCGGAGAAATTACTGTTTGTGCTTTTACAATATTCATTGATTTTTGCCATTGAAAAACATCATGTTATTCATATACCAGAAATGTTTGAAGCTACTGACTGAATGAAAGGAGCTGGCATCTCACTCTCTTTGAATCTTCTTTATCATGCTAAGAGGAGCAGGAAAAAGCAAAAAATTTCAGAATTGCACCTTGCAATGCGGAGAAATTACTGTTTGTGCATTTACAATATTCATTGATTTTTGCCATTGAAAAACGTCCAGAAATGATTGAAGCTACTGACTGAATGAAAGGAGCTGGCATCTCACTCTCTTTGAATCTTCTTTATCATGCTAAGAGGAGCAGGAAAAAGCAAAAAATTTCAGAATTGCACCTTGCAATGCGGAGAAATTACTGTTTGTGCATTTACAATATTCATTGATTTTTGCCATTGAAAAACGTCCAGAAATGATTGAAGCTACTGACTGAATGAAAGGAGCTGGCATCTCACTCTCTTTGAATCTTCTTTATCATGCTAAGAGGAGCAGGAAAAAGCAAAAAATTTCAGAATTGCACCTTGCAATGCGGAGAAATTACTGTTTGTGCATTTACAATATTCATTGATTTTTGCCATTGAAAAACATCATGTTATTCATATAACAGAAATGATTGAAGCTACTGACTGAATGAAAGGAGCTGGCATCTTACTCTCTTTGAATCTTCTTTGTCATGCTAAGAGGAGCAGGAAAAAGCAAAAAATTTCAGAATTGCACCTTGCAATGCGGAGAAATTACTGTTTGTGCATTTACAATATTCATTGATTTTTGCCATTGAAAAACGTCCAGAAATGATTGAAGCTACTGACTGAATGAAAGGAGCTGGCATCTCACTCTCTTTGAATCTTCTTTATCATGTTATGAGGAGCAGGAAAAAGCAAAAAATTTCAGAATTGCACCTTGCAATGCGGAGAAATTACTGTTTGTGCATTTACAATATTCATTGATTTTTGCCATTGAAAAACGTCCAGAAATGATTGAAGCTACTGACTGAATGAAAGGAGCTGGCATCTCACTCTCTTTGAATCTTCTTTATCATGCTAAGAGGAGCAGGAAAAAGCAAAAAATTTCAGAATTGCACCTTGCAATGCGGAGAAATTACTGTTTGTGCATTTACAATATTCATTGATTTTTGCCATTGAAAAACATCATGTTATTCATATACCAGAAATGTTTGTAGCTACTGACTGAATGAAAGGAGCTGGCATCTCACTCTCTTTGAATCTTCTTTATCATGCTAAGAGGAGCAGGAAAAAGCAAAAAATTTCAGAATTGCACCTTGCAATGCGGAGAAATTACTGTTTGTGCATTTACAATATTCATTGATTTTTGCCATTGAAAAACGTCCAGAAATGATTGAAGCTACTGACTGAATGAAAGGAGCTGGCATCTCACTCTCTTTGAATCTTCTTTATCATGCTAAGAGGAGCAGGAAAAAGCAAAAAATTTCAGAATTGCACCTTGCAATGCGGAGAAATTACTGTTTGTGCATTTACAATATTCATTGATTTTTGCCATTGAAAAACGTCCAGAAATGATTGAAGCTACTGACTGAATGAAAGGAGCTGGCATCTCACTCTCTTTGAATCTTCTTTATCATGCTAAGAGGAGCAGGAAAAAGCAAAAAATTTCAGAATTGCACCTTGCAATGCGGAGAAATTACTCTTTGTGCATTTACAATATTCATTGATTTTTGCCATTGAAAAACATCATGTTATTCATATACCAGAAATGTTTGAAGCTACTGACTGAATGAAAGGAGCTGGCATCTCACTCTCTTTGAATCTTCTTTATCATGCTAAGAGGAGCAGGAAAAAGCAAAAAATTTCAGAATTGCACCTTGCAATGCGGAGAAATTACTGTTTGTGCATTTACAATATTCATTGATTTTTGCCATTGAAAAACATCATGTTATTCATATACCAGAAATGTTTGAAGCTACTGACTGAATGAAAGGAGCTGGCATCTCACTCTCTTTGAATCTTCTTTATCATGCTAAGAGGAGCAGGAAAAAGCAAAAAATTTCAGAATTGCACCTTGCAATGCGGAGAAATTACTGTTTGTGCATTTACAATATTCATTGATTTTTGCCATTGAAAAACGTCCAGAAATGATTGAAGCTACTGACTGAATGAAAGGAGCTGGCATCTCACTCTCTTTGAATCTTCTTTATCATGCTAAGAGGAGCAGGAAAAAGCAAAAAATTTCAGAATTGCACCTTGCAATGCGGAGAAATTACTGTTTGTGCATTTACAATATTCATTGATTTTTGCCATTGAAAAACATCATGTTATTCATATACCAGAAATGATTGAAGCTACTGACTGAATGAAAGGAGCTGGCATCTCGCTCTCTTTGAATCTTCTTTATCATGCTAAGAGGAGCAGGAAAAAGCAAAAAATTTCAGAATTGCACATTGCAATGTGGAGAAATTACTGTTTGTGCATTTACAATATTCATTGATTTTTGCCATTGAAAAACATCATGTTATTCATATACCAGAAATGATTGAAGCTACTGACTGAATGAAAGGAGCTGGCATCTCACTCTCTTTGAATCTTCTTTATCATGCTAAGAGGAGCAGGAAAAAGCAAAAAATTTCAGAATTG
The DNA here is from genome assembly GCF_046119375.1 of Phyllobates terribilis. Lineage (NCBI taxonomy): Eukaryota > Metazoa > Chordata > Amphibia > Anura > Dendrobatidae > Phyllobates > Phyllobates terribilis. The sequence continues at coordinate 31,616 of NW_027368089.1, forward strand.
CACCTTGCAATGCGGAGAAATTACTGTTTGTGCATTTACAATATTCATTGATTTTTGCCATTGAAAAACGTCCAGAAATGATTGAAGCTACTGACTGAATGAAAGGAGCTGGCATCTCACTCTCTTTGAATCTTCTTTATCATGCTAAGAGGAGCAGGAAAAAGCAAAAAATTTCAGAATTGCACCTTGCAATGCGGAGAAATTACTGTTTGTGCTTTTACAATATTCATTGATTTTTGCCATTGAAAAACATCATGTTATTCATATACCAGAAATGTTTGAAGCTACTGACTGAATGAAAGGAGCTGGCATCTCACTCTCTTTGAATCTTCTTTATCATGCTAAGAGGAGCAGGAAAAAGCAAAAAATTTCAGAATTGCACCTTGCAATGCGGAGAAATTACTGTTTGTGCATTTACAATATTCATTGATTTTTGCCATTGAAAAACGTCCAGAAATGATTGAAGCTACTGACTGAATGAAAGGAGCTGGCATCTCACTCTCTTTGAATCTTCTTTATCATGCTAAGAGGAGCAGGAAAAAGCAAAAAATTTCAGAATTGCACCTTGCAATGCGGAGAAATTACTGTTTGTGCATTTACAATATTCATTGATTTTTGCCATTGAAAAACGTCCAGAAATGATTGAAGCTACTGACTGAATGAAAGGAGCTGGCATCTCACTCTCTTTGAATCTTCTTTATCATGCTAAGAGGAGCAGGAAAAAGCAAAAAATTTCAGAATTGCAACTTGCAATGCGGAGAAATTACTGTTTGTGCATTTACAATATTCATTGATTTTTGCCATTGAAAAACATCATGTTATTCATATACCAGAAATGATTGAAGCTACTGACTGAATGAAAGGAGCTGGCATCTCACTCTCTTTGAATCTTCTTTATCATGCTAAGAGGAGCAGGAAAAAGCAAAAAATTTCAGAATTGCACCTTGCAATGCGGAGAAATTACTGTTTGTGCATTTACAATATTCATTGATTTTTGCCATTGAAAAACGTCCAGAAATGATTGAAGCTACTGACTGAATGAAAGGAGCTGGCATCTCACTCTCTTTGAATCTTCTTTATCATGCTACGAGGAGCAGGAAAAAGCAAAAAATTTCAGAATTGCACCTTGCAATGCGGAGAAATTACTGTTTGTGCTTTTACAATATTCATTGATTTTTGCCATTGAAAAACATCATATTATTCATATACCAGAAATGTTTGAAGCTACTGACTGAATGAAAGGAGCTGGCATCTCACTCTCTTTGAATCTTCTTTATCATGCTAAGAGGAGCAGGAAAAAGCAAAAAATTTCAGAATTGCACCTTGCAATGCGGAGAAATTACTGTTTGTGCATTTACAATATTCATTGATTTTTGCCATTGAAAAACGTCCAGAAATGATTGAAGCTACTGACTGAATGAAAGGAGCTGGCATCTCACTCTCTTTGAATCTTCTTTATCATGCTAAGAGGAGCAGGAAAAAGCAAAAAATTTCAGAATTGCAACTTGCAATGCGGAGAAATTACTGTTTGTGCATTTACAATATTCATTGATTTTTGCCATTGAAAAACATCATGTTATTCATATACCAGAAATGATTGAAGCTACTGACTGAATGAAAGGAGCTGGCATCTCACTCTCTTTGAATCTTCTTTATCATGCTAAGAGGAGCAGGAAAAAGCAAAAAATTTCAGAATTGCACCTTGCAATGCGGAGAAATTACTGTTTGTGCATTTACAATATTCATTGATTTTTGCCATTGAAAAACGTCCAGAAATGATTGAAGCTACTGACTGAATGAAAGGAGCTGGCATCTCACTCTCTTTGAATCTTCTTTATCATGCTAAGAGGAGCAGGAAAAAGCAAAAAATTTCAGAATTGCACCTTGCAATGCGGAGAAATTACTGTTTGTGCTTTTACAATATTCATTGATTTTTGCCATTGAAAAACATCATGTTATTCATATACCAGAAATGTTTGAAGCTACTGACTGAATGAAAGGAGCTGGCATCTCACTCTCTTTGAATCTTCTTTATCATGCTAAGAGGAGCAGGAAAAAGCAAAAAATTTCAGAATTGCACCTTGCAATGCGGAGAAATTACTGTTTGTGCATTTACAATATTCATTGATTTTTGCCATTGAAAAACGTCCAGAAATGATTGAAGCTACTGACTGAATGAAAGGAGCTGGCATCTCACTCTCTTTGAATCTTCTTTATCATGCTAAGAGGAGCAGGAAAAAGCAAAAAATTTCAGAATTGCACCTTGCAATGCGGAGAAATTACTGTTTGTACATTTACAATATTCATTGATTTTTGCCATTGAAAAACATCATGTTATTCATATACCAGAAATGATTGAAGCTACTGACTGAATGAAAGGAGCTGGCATCTTACTCTCTTTGAATCTTCTTTGTCATGCTAAGAGGAGCAGGAAAAAGCAAAAAATTTCAGAATTGCACCTTGCAATGCGGAGAAATTACTGTTTGTGCATTTACAATATTCATTGATTTTTGCCATTGAAAAACGTCCAGAAATGATTGAAGCTACTGACTGAATGAAAGGAGCTGGCATCTCACTCTCTTTGAATCTTCTTTATCATGCTAAGAGGAGCAGGAAAAAGCAAAAAATTTCAGAATTGCACCTTGCAATGCGGAGAAATTACTGTTTGTGCATTTACAATATTCATTGATTTTTGCCATTGAAAAACGTCCAGAAATGATTGAAGCTACTGACTGAATGAAAGGAGCTGGCATCTCACTCTCTTTGAATCTTCTTTATCATGCTAAGAGGAGCAGGAAAAAGCAAAAAATTTCAGAATTGCACCTTGCAATGCGGAGAAATTACTGTTTGTGCATTTACAATATTCATTGATTTTTGCCATTGAAAAACATCATGTTATTCATATACCAGAAATGTTTGTAGCTACTGACTGAATGAAAGGAGCTGGCATCTCACTCTCTTTGAATCTTCTTTATCATGCTAAGAGGAGCAGGAAAAAGCAAAAAATTTCAGAATTGCACCTTGCAATGCGGAGAAATTACTGTTTGTGCATTTACAATATTCATTGATTTTTGCCATTGAAAAACGTCCAGAAATGATTGAAGCTACTGACTGAATGAAAGGAGCTGGCATCTCACTCTCTTTGAATCTTCTTTATCATGCTAAGAGGAGCAGGAAAAAGCAAAAAATTTCAGAATTGCACCTTGCAATGCGGAGAAATTACTGTTTGTGCATTTACAATATTCATTGATTTTTGCCATTGAAAAACGTCCAGAAATGATTGAAGCTACTGACTGAATGAAAGGAGCTGGCATCTCACTCTCTTTGAATCTTCTTTATCATGCTAAGAGGAGCAGGAAAAAGCAAAAAATTTCAGAATTGCACCTTGCAATGCGGAGAAATTACTCTTTGTGCATTTACAATATTCATTGATTTTTGCCATTGAAAAACATCATGTTATTCATATACCAGAAATGTTTGAAGCTACTGACTGAATGAAAGGAGCTGGCATCTCACTCTCTTTGAATCTTCTTTATCATGCTAAGAGGAGCAGGAAAAAGCAAAAAATTTCAGAATTGCACCTTGCAATGCGGAGAAATTACTGTTTGTGCATTTACAATATTCATTGATTTTTGCCATTGAAAAACATCATGTTATTCATATACCAGAAATGTTTGAAGCTACTGACTGAATGAAAGGAGCTGGCATCTCACTCTCTTTGAATCTTCTTTATCATGCTAAGAGGAGCAGGAAAAAGCAAAAAATTTCAGAATTGCACCTTGCAATGCGGAGAAATTACTGTTTGTGCATTTACAATATTCATTGATTTTTGCCATTGAAAAACGTCCAGAAATGATTGAAGCTACTGACTGAATGAAAGGAGCTGGCATCTCACTCTCTTTGAATCTTCTTTATCATGCTAAGAGGAGCAGGAAAAAGCAAAAAATTTCAGAATTGCACCTTGCAATGCGGAGAAATTACTGTTTGTGCATTTACAATATTCATTGATTTTTGCCATTGAAAAACATCATGTTATTCATATACCAGAAATGATTGAAGCTACTGACTGAATGAAAGGAGCTGGCATCTCGCTCTCTTTGAATCTTCTTTATCATGCTAAGAGGAGCAGGAAAAAGCAAAAAATTTCAGAATTGCACCTTGCAATGCGGAGAAATTACTGTTTGTGCATTTACAATATTCATTGATTTTTGCCATTGAAAAACGTCCAGAAATGATTGAAGCTACTGACTGAATGAAAGGAGCTGTCATCTCACTCTCTTTGAATCTTCTTTATCATGCTAAGAGGAGCAGGAAAAAGCAAAAAATTTCAGAATTGCACCTTGCAATGTGGAGAAATTACTGTTTGTGCATTTACAATATTCATTGATTTTTGCCATTGAAAAACATCATGTTATTCATATACCAGAAATGATTGAAGCTACTGACTGAATGAAAGGAGCTGGCATCTCACTCTCTTTGAATCTTCTTTATCATGCTAAGAGGAGCAGGAAAAAGCAAAAAATTTCAGAATTGCACCTTGCAATGCGGAGAAATTACTGTTTGTGCATTTACAATATTCATTGATTTTTGCCATTGAAAAACGTCCAGAAATGATTGAAGCTACTGACTGAATGAAAGGAGCTGGCATCTCACTCTCTTTGAATCTTCTTTATCATGCTAAGAGGAGCAGGAAAAAGCAAAAAATTTCAGAATTGCACCTTGCAATGCGGAGAAATTACTGTTTGTGCTTTTACAATATTCATTGATTTTTGCCATTGAAAAACATCATGTTATTCATATACCAGAAATGTTTGAAGCTACTGACTGAATGAAAGGAGCTGGCATCTCACTCTCTTTGAATCTTCTTTATCATGCTAAGAGGAGCAGGAAAAAGCAAAAAATTTCAGAATTGCACCTTGCAATGCGGAGAAATTACTGTTTGTGCATTTACAATATTCATTGATTTTTGCCATTGAAAAACGTCCAGAAATGATTGAAGCTACTGACTGAATGAAAGGAGCTGGCATCTCACTCTCTTTGAATCTTCTTTTTCATGCTAAGAGGAGCAGGAAAAAGCAAAAAATTTCAGAATTGCACCTTGCAATGCGGAGAAATTACTGTTTGTGCATTTACAATATTCATTGATTTTTGCCATTGAAAAACGTCCAGAAATGATTGAAGCTACTGACTGAATGAAAGGAGCTGGCATCTCACTCTCTTTGAATCTTCTTTATCATGCTAAGAGGAGCAGGAAAAAGCAAAAAATTTCAGAATTGCAACTTGCAATGCGGAGAAATTACTGTTTGTGCATTTACAATATTCATTGATTTTTGCCATTGAAAAACATCATGTTATTCATATACCAGAAATGATTGAAGCTACTGACTGAATGAAAGGAGCTGGCATCTCACTCTCTTTGAATCTTCTTTATCATGCTAAGAGGAGCAGGAAAAAGCAAAAAATTTCAGAATTGCACCTTGCAATGCGGAGAAATTACTGTTTGTGCATTTACAATATTCATTGATTTTTGCCATTGAAAAACGTCCAGAAATGATTGAAGCTACTGACTGAATGAAAGGAGCTGGCATCTCACTCTCTTTGAATCTTCTTTATCATGCTAAGAGGAGCAGGAAAAAGCAAAAAATTTCAGAATTGCACCTTGCAATGCGGAGAAATTACTGTTTGTGCTTTTACAATATTCATTGATTTTTGCCATTGAAAAACATCATATTATTCATATACCAGAAATGTTTGAAGCTACTGACTGAATGAAAGGAGCTGGCATCTCACTCTCTTTGAATCTTCTTTATCATGCTAAGAGGAGCAGGAAAAAGCAAAAAATTTCAGAATTGCACCTTGCAATGCGGAGAAATTACTGTTTGTGCATTTACAATATTCATTGATTTTTGCCATTGAAAAACGTCCAGAAATGATTGAAGCTACTGACTGAATGAAAGGAGCTGGCATCTCACTCTCTTTGAATCTTTTTTATCATGCTAAGAGGAGCAGGAAAAAGCAAAAAATTTCAGAATTGCACCTTGCAATGCGGAGAAATTACTGTTTGTGCATTTATAATATTCATTGATTTTTGCCATTGAAAAACGTCCAGAAATTATTGAAGCTACTGACTGAATGAAAGGAGCTGGCATCTCACTCTCTTTGAATCTTCTTTATCATGCTAAGAGGAGCAGGAAAAAGCAAAAAATTTCAGAATTGCACCTTGCAATGCGGAGAAATTACTGTTTGTGCATTTACAATATTCATTGATTTTTGCCATTGAAAAACATCATGTTATTCATATACCAGAAATGATTGAAGCTACTGACTCAATGAAAGGAGCTGGCATCTTACTCTCTTTGAATCTTCTTTGTCATGCTAAGAGGAGCAGGAAAAAGCAAAAAATTTCAGAATTGCACCTTGCAATGCGGAGAAATTACTGTTTGTGCATTTACAATATTCATTGATTTTTGCCATTGAAAAACGTCCAGAAATGATTGAAGCTACTGACTGAATGAAAGGAGCTGGCATCTCACTCTCTTTGAATCTTCTTTATCATGCTAAGAGGAGCAGGAAAAAGCAAAAAATTTCAGAATTGCACCTTGCAATGCGGAGAAATTACTGTTTGTGCATTTACAATATTCATTGATTTTTGCCATTGAAAAACGTCCAGAAATGATTGAAGCTACTGACTGAATGAAAGGAGCTGGCATCTCACTCTCTTTGAATCTTCTTTATCATGCTAAGAGGAGCAGGAAAAAGCAAAAAATTTCAGAATTGCACCTTGCAATGCGGAGAAATTACTGTTTGTGCATTTACAATATTCATTGATTTTTGCCATTGAAAAACATCATGTTATTCATATACCAGAAATGTTTGTAGCTACTGACTGAATGAAAGGAGCTGGCATCTCACTCTCTTTGAATCTTCTTTATCATGCTAAGAGGAGCAGGAAAAAGCAAAAAATTTCAGAATTGCACCTTGCAATGCGGAGAAATTACTGTTTGTGCATTTACAATATTCATTGATTTTTGCCATTGAAAAACGTCCAGAAATGATTGAAGCTACTGACTGAATGAAAGGAGCTGGCATCTCACTCTCTTTGAATCTTCTTTATCATGCTAAGAGGAGCAGGAAAAAGCAAAAAATTTCAGAATTGCACCTTACAATGTGGAGAAATTACTGTTTGTGCATTTACAATATTCATTGATTTTTGCCATTGAAAAACATCATGTTATTCATATACCAGAAATGATTGAAGCTACTGACTGAATGAAAGGAGCTGGCATCTCACTCTCTTTGAATCTTCTTTATCATGCTAAGAGGAGCAGGAAAAAGCAAAAAATTTCAGAATTGCACCTTGCAATGCGGAGAAATTACTGTTTGTGCATTTACAATATTCATTGATTTTTGCCATTGAAAAACATCATGTTATTCATATACCAGAAATGTTTGAAGCTACTGACTGAATGAAAGGATCTGGCATCTCACTCTCTTTGAATCTTCTTTATCATGCTAAGAGGAGCAGGAAAAAGCAAAAAATTTCAGAATTGCACCTTGCAATGCGGAGAAATTACTGTTTGTGCATTTACAATATTCATTGATTTTTGCCATTGAAAAACGTCCAGAAATGATTGAAGCTACTGACTGAATGAAAGGAGCTGGCATCTCACTCTCTTTGAATCTTCTTTATCATGCTAAGAGGAGCAGGAAAAAGCAAAAAATTTCAGAATTGCACCTTGCAATGTGGAGAAATTACTGTTTGTGCATTTACAATATTCATTGATTTTTGCCATTGAAAAACGTCCAGAAATGATTGAAGCTACTGACTGAATGAAAGGAGCTGGCATCTCACTCTCTTTGAATCTTCTTTATCATGCTAAGAGGAGCAGGAAAAAGCAAAAAATTTCAGAATTTCAACTTGCAATGCGGAGAAATTACTGTTTGTGCATTTACAATATTCATTGATTTTTGCCATTGAAAAACATCATGTTATTCATATACCAGAAATGATTGAAGCTACTGACTGAATGAAAGGAGCTGGCATCTCACTCTCTTTGAATCTTCTTTATCATGCTAAGAGGAGCAGGAAAAAGCAAAAAATTTCAGAATTGCACCTTGCAATGCGGAGAAATTACTGTTTGTGCATTTACAATATTCATTGATTTTTGCCATTGAAAAACGTCCAGAAATGATTGAAGCTACTGACTGAATGAAAGGAGCTGGCATCTCACTCTCTTTGAATCTTCTTTATCATGCTAAGAGGAGCAGGAAAAAGCAAAAAATTTCAGAATTGCACCTTGCAATGCGGAGAAATTACTGTTTGTGCTTTTACAATATTCATTGATTTTTGCCATTGAAAAACATCATATTATTCATATACCAGAAATGTTTGAAGCTACTGACTGAATGAAAGGACCTGGCATCTCACTCTCTTTGAATCTTCTTTATCATGCTAAGAGGAGCAGGAAAAAGCAAAAAATTTCAGAATTGCACCTTGCAATGCGGAGAAATTACTGTTTGTGCATTTACAATATTCATTGATTTTTGCCATTGAAAAACGTCCAGAAATGATTGAAGCTACTGACTGAATGAAAGGAGCTGGCATCTCACTCTCTTTGAATCTTCTTTATCATGCTAAGAGGAGCAGGAAAAAGCAAAAAATTTCAGAATTGCACCTTGCAATGCGGAGAAATTACTGTTTGTGCATTTACAATATTCATTGATTTTTGCCATTGAAAAACGTCCAGAAATGATTGAAGCTACTGACTGAATGAAAGGAGCTGGCATCTCACTCTCTTTGAATCTTCTTTATCATGCTAAGAGGAGCAGGAAAAAGCAAAAAATTTCAGAATTGCACCTTGCAATGCGGAGAAATTACTGTTTGTGCATTTACAATATTCATTGATTTTTGCCATTGAAAAACATCATGTTATTCATATACCAGAAATGATTGAAGCTACTGACTGAATGAAAGGAGCTGGCATCTTACTCTCTTTGAATCTTCTTTGTCATGCTAAGAGGAGCAGGAAAAAGCAAAAAATTTCAGAATTGCACCTTGCAATGCGGAGAAATTACTGTTTGTGCATTTACAATATTCATTGATTTTTGCCATTGAAAAACGTCCAGAAATGATTGAAGCTACTGACTGAATGAAAGGAGCTGGCATCTCACTCTCTTTGAATCTTCTTTATCATGCTAAGAGGAGCAGGAAAAAGCAAAAAATTTCAGAATTGCACCTTGCAATGCGGAGAAATTACTGTTTGTGCATTTACAATATTCATTGATTTTTGCCATTGAAAAACATCATGTTATTCATATACCAGAAATGTTTGAAGCTACTGACTGAATGAAAGGAGCTGGCATCTCACTCTCTTTGAATCTTCTTTATCATGCTAAGAGGAGCAGGAAAAAGCAAAAAATTTCAGAATTGCACCTTGCAATGCGGAGAAATTACTGTTTGTGCATTTACAATATTCATTGATTTTTGCCATTGAAAAACGTCCAGAAATGATTGAAGCTACTGACTGAATGAAAGGAGCTGGCATCTCACTCTCTTTGAATCTTCTTTATCATGCTAAGAGGAGCAGGAAAAAGCAAAAAATTTCAGAATTGCACCTTGCAATGCGGAGAAATTACTGTTTGTGCATTTACAATATTCATTGATTTTTGCCATTGAAAAACATCATGTTATTCATATACCAGAAATGATTGAAGCTACTGACTGAATGAAAGGAGCTGGCATCTTACTCTCTTTGAATCTTCTTTGTCATGCTAAGAGGAGCAGGAAAAAGCAAAAAATTTCAGAATTGCACCTTGCAATGCGGAGAAATTACTGTTTGTGCATTTACAATATTCATTGATTTTTGCCATTGAAAAACGTCCAGAAATGATTGAAGCTACTGACTGAATGAAAGGAGCTGGCATCTCACTCTCTTTGAATCTTCTTTATCATGCTAAGAGGAGCAGGAAAAAGCAAAAAATTTCAGAATTGCACCTTGCAATGCGGAGAAATTACTGTTTGTGCATTTACAATATTCATTGATTTTTGCCATTGAAAAACGTCCAGAAATGATTGAAGCTACTGACTGAATGAAAGGAGCTGGCATCTCACTCTCTTTGAATCTTCTTTATCATGCTAAGAGGAGCAGGAAAAAGCAAAAAATTTCAGAATTGCACCTTGCAATGCGGAGAAATTACTGTTTGTGCATTTACAATATTCATTGATTTTTGCCATTGAAAAACATCATGTTATTCATATACCAGAAATGTTTGTAGCTACTGACTGAATGAAAGGAGCTGGCATCTCACTCTCTTTGAATCTTCTTTATCATGCTAAGAGGAGCAGGAAAAAGCAAAAAATTTCAGAATTGCACCTTGCAATGCGGAGAAATTACTGTTTGTGCATTTACAATATTCATTGATTTTTGCCATTGAAAAACGTCCAGAAATGATTGAAGCTACTGACTGAATGAAAGGAGCTGGCATCTCACTCTCTTTGAATCTTCTTTATCATGCTAAGAGGAGCAGGAAAAAGCAAAAAATTTCAGAATTGCACCTTGCAATGCGGAGAAATTACTGTTTGTGCATTTACAATATTCATTGATTTTTGCCATTGAAAAACGTCCAGAAATGATTGAAGCTACTGACTGAATGAAAGGAGCTGGCATCTCACTCTCTTTGAATCTTCTTTATCATGCTAAGAGGAGCAGGAAAAAGCAAAAAATTTCAGAATTGCACCTTGCAATGCGGAGAAATTACTGTTTGTGCATTTACAATATTCATTGATTTTTGCCATTGAAAAACATCATGTTATTCATATACCAGAAATGTTTGAAGCTACTGACTGAATGAAAGGAGCTGGCATCTCACTCTCTTTGAATCTTCTTTATCATGCTAAGAGGAGCAGGAAAAAGCAAAAAATTTCAGAATTGCACCTTGCAATGCGGAGAAATTACTGTTTGTGCATTTACAATATTCATTGATTTTTGCCATTGAAAAACATCATGTTATTCATATACCAGAAATGTTTGAAGCTACTGACTGAATGAAAGGAGCTGGCATCTCACTCTCTTTGAATCTTCTTTATCATGCTAAGAGGAGCAGGAAAAAGCAAAAAATTTCAGAATTGCACCTTGCAATGTGGAGAAATTACTGTTTGTGCATTTACAATATTCATTGATTTTTACCATTGAAAAACGTCCAGAAATGATTGAAGCTACTGACTGAATGAAAGTAGCTGGCATCTCACTCTCTTTGAATCTTCTTTATCATGCTAAGAGGAGCAGGAAAAAGCAAAAAATTTCAGACTTGCACCTTGCAATGCGGAGAAATTACTGTTTGTGCATTTACAATATTCATTGATTTTTGCCATTGAAAAACATCATGTTATTCATATACCAGAAATGTTTGAAGCTGCTGACTGAATGAAAGGAGCTGGCATCTCACTCTCTTTGAATCTTCTTTATCATGCTAAGAGGAGCAGGAAAAAGCAAAAAATTTCAGAATTGCACCTTGCAATGCGGAGAAATTACTGTTTGTGCATTTACAATATTCATTGATTTTTGCCATTGAAAAACGTCCAGAAATGATTGAAGCTACTGACTGAAAGAAAGGAGCTGGCATCTCACTCTCTTTGAATCTTCTTTATCATGCTAAGAGGAGCAGGAAAAAGCAAAAAATTTCAGAATTGCACCTTGCAATGCGGAGAAATTACTGTTTGTGCATTTACAATATTCATTGATTTTTGCCATTGAAAAACGTCCAGAAATGATTGAAGCTACTGACTGAATGAAAGGAGCTGGCATCTCACTCTCTTTGAATCTTCTTTATCATGCTAAGAGGAGCAGGAAAAATCAAAAAATTTCAGAATTGCACCTTGCAATGCGGAGAAATTACTGTTTGTGCATTTACAATATTCAATGATTTTTGCCATTGAAAAACATGTTATTCATATACCAGAAATGTTTGAAGCTACTGACTGAATGAAAGGAGCTGGCACCTCACTCTCTTTGAATCTTCTTTATCATGCTAAGAGGAGCGGGAAAAAGCAAAAAATTTCAGAATTGCACCTTGCAATGCGGAGAAATTACTGTTTGTGCATTTACAATATTCATTGATTTTTGCCATTGAAAAACATCCAGAAATGATTGAAGGTACTGACTGAATGAAAGGAGCTGGCATCTCACTCTCTTTGAATCTTCTTTATCATGCTAAGAGGAGCAGGAAAAAGCAAAAAATTTCAGAATTGCACCTTGCAATGCGGAGAAATTACTGTTTGTGCATTTACAATATTCATTGATTTTTGCCATTGAAAAACGTCCAGAAATGATTGAAGCTACTGACTGAATGAAAGGAGCTGGCATCTCACTCTCTTTGAATCTTCTTTATCATGCTAAGAGGAGCAGGAAAAAGCCAAAAATTTCAGAATTGCACCTTGCAATGCGGAGAAATTACAGTTTGTGCATTTACAATATTCATTGATTTTTGCCATTGAAAAACATCCAGAAATGATTGAAGCTACTGACTGAATGAAAGGAGCTGGCATCTCACTCTCTTTGAATATTCTTTATCATGCTAAGAGGAGCAGGAAAAAGCAAAAAATTTCAGAATTGCACCTTGCAATGCGGAGAAATTACTGTTTGTGCATTTACAATATTCATTGATTTTTGCCATTGAAAAACATCATGTTATTCATATACCAGAAATGTTTGAAGCTACTGACTGAATGAAAGGAGCTGGCATCTCACTCTCTTTGAATCTTCTTTATCATGCTAAGAGGAGCAGGAAAAAGCAAAAAATTTCAGAATTGCACCTTGCAATGCGGAGAAATTACTGTTTGTGCATTTACAATATTCATTGATTTTTGCCATTGAAAAACGTCCAGAAATGATTGAAGCTACTGACTGAATGAAAGGAGCTGGCATCTCACTCTCTTTGAATCTTCTTTATCATGCTAAGAGGAGCAGGAAAAAGCAAAAAATTTCAGAATTGCACCTTGCAATGCGGAGAAATTACTCTTTGTGCATTTACAATATTCATTGATTTTTGCCATTGAAAAACATCATGTTATTCATATACCAGAAATGTTTGAAGCTACTGACTGAATGAAAGGAGCTGGCATCTCACTCTCTTTGAATCTTCTTTATCATGCTAAGAGGAGCAGGAAAAAGCAAAAAATTTCAGAATTGCACCTTGCAATGCGGAGAAATTACTGTTTGTGCATTTACAATATTCATTGATTTTTGCCATTGAAAAACATCATGTTATTCATATACCAGAAATGTTTGAAGCTGCTGACTGAATGAAAGGAGCTGGCATCTCACTCTCTTTGAATCTTCTTTATCATGCTAAGAGGAGCAGGAAAAAGCAAAAAATTTCAGAATTGCACCTTGCAATGCGGAGAAATTACTGTTTGTGCATTTACAATATTCATTGATTTTTGCCATTGAAAAACGTCCAGAAATGATTGAAGCTACTGACTGAAAGAAAGGAGCTGGCATCTCACTCTCTTTGAATCTTCTTTATCATGCTAAGAGGAGCAGGAAAAAGCAAAAAATTTCAGAATTGCACCTTGCAATGCGGAGAAATTACTGTTTGTGCATTTACAATATTCATTGATTTTTGCCATTGAAAAACGTCCAGAAATGATTGAAGCTACTGACTGAATGAAAGGAGCTGGCATCTCACTCTCTTTGAATCTTCTTTATCATGCTAAGAGGAGCAGGAAAAATCAAAAAATTTCAGAATTGCACCTTGCAATGCGGAGAAATTACTGTTTGTGCATTTACAATATTCAATGATTTTTGCCATTGAAAAACATGTTATTCATATACCAGAAATGTTTGAAGCTACTGACTGAATGAAAGGAGCTGGCACCTCACTCTCTTTGAATCTTCTTTATCATGCTAAGAGGAGCGGGAAAAAGCAAAAAATTTCAGAATTGCACCTTGCAATGCGGAGAAATTACTGTTTGTGCATTTACAATATTCATTGATTTTTGCCATTGAAAAACATCCAGAAATGATTGAAGGTACTGACTGAATGAAAGGAGCTGGCATCTCACTCTCTTTGAATCTTCTTTATCATGCTAAGAGGAGCAGGAAAAAGCAAAAAATTTCAGAATTGCACCTTGCAATGCGGAGAAATTACTGTTTGTGCATTTACAATATTCATTGATTTTTGCCATTGAAAAACGTCCAGAAATGATTGAAGCTACTGACTGAATGAAAGGAGCTGGCATCTCACTCTCTTTGAATCTTCTTTATCATGCTAAGAGGAGCAGGAAAAAGCCAAAAATTTCAGAATTGCACCTTGCAATGCGGAGAAATTACAGTTTGTGCATTTACAATATTCATTGATTTTTGCCATTGAAAAACATCCAGAAATGATTGAAGCTACTGACTGAATGAAAGGAGCTGGCATCTCACTCTCTTTGAATATTCTTTATCATGCTAAGAGGAGCAGGAAAAAGCAAAAAATTTCAGAATTGCACCTTGCAATGCGGAGAAATTACTGTTTGTGCATTTACAATATTCATTGATTTTTGCCATTGAAAAACATCATGTTATTCATATACCAGAAATGTTTGAAGCTACTGACTGAATGAAAGGAGCTGGCATCTCACTCTCTTTGAATCTTCTTTATCATGCTAAGAGGAGCAGGAAAAAGCAAAAAATTTCAGAATTGCACCTTGCAATGCGGAGAAATTACTGTTTGTGCATTTACAATATTCATTGATTTTTGCCATTGAAAAACGTCCAGAAATGATTGAAGCTACTGACTGAATGAAAGGAGCTGGCATCTCACTCTCTTTGAATCTTCTTTATCATGCTAAGAGGAGCAGGAAAAAGCAAAAAATTTCAGAATTGCACCTTGCAATGCGGAGAAATTACTCTTTGTGCATTTACAATATTCATTGATTTTTGCCATTGAAAAACATCATGTTATTCATATACCAGAAATGTTTGAAGCTACTGACTGAATGAAAGGAGCTGGCATCTCACTCTCTTTGAATCTTCTTTATCATGCTAAGAGGAGCAGGAAAAAGCAAAAAATTTCAGAATTGCACCTTGCAATGCGGAGAAATTACTGTTTGTGCATTTACAATATTCATTGATTTTTGCCATTGAAAAACATCATGTTATTCATATACCAGAAATGTTTGAAGCTACTGACTGAATGAAAGGAGCTGGCATCTCACTCTCTTAGAATCTTCTTTATCATGCTAAGAGGAGCAGGAAAAAGCAAAAAATTTCAGAATTGCACCTTGCAATGTGGAGAAATTACTGTTTGTGCATTTACAATATTCATTGATTTTTACCATTGAAAAACGTCCAGAAATGATTGAAGCTACTGATTGAATGAAAGTAGCTGGCATCTCACTCTCTTTGAATCTTCTTTATCATGCTAAGAGGAGCAGGAAAAAGCAAAAAATTTCAGGCTTGCACCTTGCAATGCGGAGAAATTACTGTTTGTGCATTTACAATATTCATTGATTTTTGCCATAGAAAAACATCATGTTATTCATATACCAGAAATGTTTGAAGCTACTGACTGAATGAAAGGAGCTGGCATCTCACTCTCTTTGAATCTTCTTTATCATGCTAAGAGGAGCAGGAAAAAGCAAAAAATTTCAGAATTGCACCTTGCAATGCGGAGAAATTACTGTTTGTGCATTTACAATATTCATTGATTTTTGCCATTGAAAAACGTCCAGAAATGATTGAAGCTACTGACTGAATGAAAGGAGCTGGCATCTCACTCTCTTTGAATCTTCTTTATCATGCTAAGAGGAGCAGGAAAAAGCAAAAAATTTCAGAATTGCACCTTGCAATGCGGAGAAATTACTGTTTGTGCATTTACAATATTCATTGATTTTTGCCATTGAAAAACGTCCAGAAATGATTGAAGCTACTGACTGAATGAAAGGAGCTGGCATCTCACTCTCTTTGAATCTTCTTTATCATGCTAAGAGGAGCAGGAAAAATCAAAAAATTTCAGAATTGCACCTTGCAATGCGGAGAAATTACTGTTTGTGCATTTACAATATTCAATGATTTTTGCCTTTGAAAAACATGTTATTCATATACCAGAAATGTTTGAAGCTACTGACTGAATGAAAGGAGCTGGCACGTCACTCTCTTTGAATCTTCTTTATCATGCTAAGAGGAGCGGGAAAAAGCAAAAAATTTCAGAATTGCACCTTGCAATGCGGAGAAATTACTGTTTGTGCATTTACAATATTCATTGATTTTTGCCATTGAAAAACATCCAGAAATGATTGAAGGTACTGACTGAATGAAAGGAGCTGGCATCTCACTCTCTTTGAATCTTCTTTATCATGCTAAGAGGAGCAGGAAAAAGCAAAAAATTTCAGAATTGCACCTTGCAATGCGGAGAAATTACTGTTTGTGCATTTACAATATTCATTGATTTTTGCCATTGAAAAACGTCCAGAAATGATTGAAGCTACTGACTGAATGAAAGGAGCTGGCATCTCACTCTCTTTGAATCTTCTTTATCATGCTAAGAGGAGCAGGAAAAAGCCAAAAATTTCAGAATTGCACCTTGCAATGCGGAGAAATTACAGTTTGTGCATTTACAATATTCATTGATTTTTGCCATTGAAAAACATCCAGAAATGATTGAAGCTACTGACTGAATGAAAGGAGCTGGCATCTCACTCTCTTTGAATATTCTTTATCATGCTAAGAGGAGCAGGAAAAAGCAAAAAATTTCAGAATTGCACCTTGCAATGCGGAGAAATTACTGTTTGTGCATTTACAATATTCATTGATTTTTGCCATTGAAAAACATCATGTTATTCATATACCAGAAATGTTTGAAGCTACTGACTGAATGAAAGGAGCTGGCATCTCACTCTCTTTGAATCTTCTTTATCATGCTAAGAGGAGCAGGAAAAAGCAAAAAATTTCAGAATTGCACCTTGCAATGCGGAGAAATTACTGTTTGTGCATTTACAATATTCATTGATTTTTGCCATTGAAAAACGTCCAGAAATGATTGAAGCTACTGACTGAATGAAAGGAGCTGGCATCTCACTCTCTTTGAATCTTCTTTATCATGCGAAGAGGAGCAGGAAAAAGCAAAAAATTTCAGAATTGCACCTTGCAATGCGGAGAAATTACTGTTTGTGCATTTACAATATTCATTGATTTTTGCCATTGAAAAACGTCCAGAAATGATTGAAGCTACTGACTGAATGAAAGGAGCTGGCATCTCACTCTCTTTGAATCTTCTTTATCATGCTAAGAGGAGCAGGAAAAAGCAAAAAATTTCAGAATTGCACCTTGCAATGCGGAGAAATTACTCTTTGTGCATTTACAATATTCATTGATTTTTGCCATTGAAAAACATCATGTTATTCATATACCAGAAATGTTTGAAGCTACTGACTGAATGAAAGGAGCTGGCATCTCACTCTCTTTGAATCTTCTTTATCATGCTAAGAGGAGCAGGAAAAAGCAAAAAATTTCAGAATTGCACCTTGCAATGCGGAGAAATTACTGTTTGTGCATTTACAATATTCATTGATTTTTGCCATTGAAAAACATCATGTTATTCATATACCAGAAATGTTTGAAGCTACTGACTGAATGAAAGGAGCTGGCATCTTACTCTCTTTGAATCTTCTTTATCATGCTAAGAGGAGCAGGAAAAAGCAAAAAATTTCAGAATTGCACCTTGCAATGTGGAGAAATTACTGTTTGTGCATTTACAATATTCATTGATTTTTACCATTGAAAAACGTCCAGAAATGATTGAAGCTACTGACTGAATGAAAGTAGCTGGCATCTCACTCTCTTTGAATCTTCTTTATCATGCTAAGAGGAGCAGGAAAAAGCAAAAAAT
This sequence comes from Phyllobates terribilis, assembly GCF_046119375.1. Taxonomy (NCBI): domain Eukaryota; kingdom Metazoa; phylum Chordata; class Amphibia; order Anura; family Dendrobatidae; genus Phyllobates; species Phyllobates terribilis. Next base: position 49,487 of record NW_027368089.1, read on the forward strand.
TTCAGAATTGCACCTTGCAATGCGGAGAAATTACTGTTTGTGCATTTACAATATTCATTGATTTTTGCCATTGAAAAACATCATGTTATTCATATACCAGAAATGTTTGAAGCTACTGACTGAATGAAAGGAGCTGGCATCTCACTCTCTTTGAATCTTCTTTATCATGCTAAGAGGAGCAGGAAAAAGCAAAAAATTTCAGAATTGCACCTTGCAATGCGGAGAAATTACTGTTTGTGCATTTACAATATTCATTGATTTTTGCCATTGAAAAACGTCCAGAAATGATTGAAGCTACTGACTGAATGAAAGGAGCTGGCATCTCACTCTCTTTGAATCTTCTTTATCATGCGAAGAGGAGCAGGAAAAAGCAAAAAATTTCAGAATTGCACCTTGCAATGCGGAGAAATTACTGTTTGTGCATTTACAATATTCATTGATTTTTGCCATTGAAAAACGTCCAGAAATGATTGAAGCTACTGACTGAATGAAAGGAGCTGGCATCTCACTCTCTTTGAATCTTCTTTATCATGCTAAGAGGAGCAGGAAAAAGCAAAAAATTTCAGAATTGCACCTTGCAATGCGGAGAAATTACTGTTTGTGCATTTACAATATTCAATGATTTTTGCCATTGAAAAACATGTTATTCATATACCAGAAATGTTTGAAGCTACTGACTGAATGAAAGGAGCTGGCACCTCACTCTCTTTGAATCTTCTTTATCATGCTAAGAGGAGCGGGAAAAAGCAAAAAATTTCAGAATTGCACCTTGCAATGCGGAGAAATTACTGTTTGTGCATTTACAATATTCATTGATTTTTGCCATTGAAAAACATCCAGAAATGATTGAAGGTACTGACTGAATGAAAGGAGCTGGCATCTCACTCTCTTTGAATCTTCTTTATCATGCTAAGAGGAGCAGGAAAAAGCAAAAAATTTCAGAATTGCACCTTGCAATGCGGAGAAATTACTGTTTGTGCATTTACAATATTCATTGATTTTTGCCATTGAAAAACGTCCAGAAATGATTGAAGCTACTGACTGAATGAAAGGAGCTGGCATCTCACTCTCTTTGAATCTTCTTTATCATGCTAAGAGGAGCAGGAAAAAGCCAAAAATTTCAGAATTGCACCTTGCAATGCGGAGAAATTACAGTTTGTGCATTTACAATATTCATTGATTTTTGCCATTGAAAAACATCCAGAAATGATTGAAGCTACTGACTGAATGAAAGGAGCTGGCATCTCACTCTCTTTGAATATTCTTTATCATGCTAAGAGGAGCAGGAAAAAGCAAAAAATTTCAGAATTGCACCTTGCAATGCGGAGAAATTACTGTTTGTGCATTTACAATATTCATTGATTTTTGCCATTGAAAAACATCATGTTATTCATATACCAGAAATGTTTGAAGCTACTGACTGAATGAAAGGAGCTGGCATCTCACTCTCTTTGAATCTTCTTTATCATGCTAAGAGGAGCAGGAAAAAGCAAAAAATTTCAGAATTGCACCTTGCAATGCGGAGAAATTACTGTTTGTGCATTTACAATATTCATTGATTTTTGCCATTGAAAAACATCATGTTATTCATATACCAGAAATGTTTGAAGCTACTGACTGAATGAAAGGAGCTGGCATCTCACTCTCTTTGAATCTTCTTTATCATGCTAAGAGGAGCAGGAAAAAGCAAAAAATTTCTGAATTGCACCTTGCAATGTGGAGAAATTACTGTTTGTGCATTTACAATATTCATTGATTTTTACCATTGAAAAACGTCCAGAAATGATTGAAGCTACTGACTGAATGAAAGTAGCTGGCATCTCACTCTCTTTGAATCTTCTTTATCATGCTAAGAGGAGCAGGAAAAAGCAAAAAATTTCAGAATTGCACCTTGCAATGCAGAGAAATTACTGTTTGTGCATTTACAATATTCATTGATTTTTGCCATTGAAAAACATCATGTTATTCATATACCAGAAATGTTTGAAGCTACTGACTGAATGAAAGGAGCTGGCATCTCACTCTCTTTGAATCTTCTTTATCATGCTAAGAGGAGCAGGAAAAAGCAAAAAATTTCAGAATTGCACCTTGCAATGTGGAGAAATTACTGTTTGTGCATTTACAATATTCATTGATTTTTACCATTGAAAAACGTCCAGAAATGATTGAAGCTACTGACTGAATGAAAGTAGCTGGCATCTCACTCTCTTTGAATCTTCTTTATCATGCTAAGAGGAGCAGGAAAAAGCAAAAAATTTCAGACTTGCACCTTGCAATGCGGAGAAATTACTGTTTGTGCATTTACAATATTCATTGATTTTTGCCATTGAAAAACATCATGTTATTCATATACCAGAAATGTTTGAAGCTACTGACTGAATGAAAGGAGCTGGCATCTCACTCTCTTTGAATCTTCTTTATCATGCTAAGAGGAGCAGGAAAAAGCAAAAAATTTCAGAATTGCACCTTGCAATGCGGAGAAATTACTGTTTGTGCATTTACAATATTCATTGATTTTTGCCATTGAAAAACGTCCAGAAATGATTGAAGCTACTGACTGAATGAAAGGAGCTGGCATCTCACTCTCTTTGAATCTTGTTTATCATGCTAAGAGGAGCAGGAAAAAGCAAAAAATTTCAGAATTGCACCTTGCAATGCGGAGAAATTACTGTTTGTGCATTTACAATATTCATTGATTTTTGCCATTGAAAAACGTCCAGAAATGATTGAAGCTACTGACTGAATGAAAGGAGCTGGCATCTCACTCTCTTTGAATCTTCTTTATCATGCTAAGAGGAGCAGGAAAAAGCAAAAAATTTCAGAATTGCACCTTGCAATGCGGAGAAATTACTGTTTGTGCATTTACAATATTCATTGATTTTTGCCATTGAAAAACATCATGTTATTCATATACCAGAAATGATTGAAGCTACTG
>NW_027368090.1:0-52418 GCF_046119375.1 Phyllobates terribilis
AAATGGACATTTTGTGAATACATATTACACGTATTGTAAAACAGATAGAGCTCATATGTAGAGTTTGTTTGATAAACTTTCCTACTACTTTGTCTAAATTAGAAGCAAATTGGTTGAACATTACTTCTACCTAAAATGGCAGAAAACGCACCTATCTTGGTGATGGACAGGACAGCTAGAGGGGATATGGAGGAGGCTGTTATTTTTTTTTTAATAGGTGTACTTTCACCAATTTGCTGATAATTCATTGAAAGTAGATGATCGGTACAATTGCTGCCAATGCATTTTTTAAAGCTGTATTGTCATGAGTCAAATTTGATCATGTTAGGTTCTTGCATAGGTCCTATAGCATTGATAAGTTTCCACCCTTTTTCCTACATACACACATCTCTCCTGCATACACACAACTCTACTACTATCACACACGCAATTTTCCGAAATACACACACAACTCTCCTCCATACACAAACACAGTTCTAACACATATAGCTTTTCTACAGCTTTGAAGTATGCACTCACACCTCTGTTACATACACGCACTGTTTTGCTACATACTTGTACACAGCTTTCTTACATACACCAACAGCTCTCTTATATACTCATGCAGCTCCACACACACAAACACTTATATATATATATATATATATATATGTACACTCATCCATCGTATACATTACCACATCTTGAAATTCCTTCCAGGAATGTGACTGATCACATGACCTGAAAGGTTCAATGGCTAATCAACAACTTTGTTTGATTGGGACCCTATCCATGCCACCTCACATATCAGGAGTGTCGTTCTTCTTTTCATAAAGAGGCCCAAGGGCTAGTCTTGCAGAAGTTTTTTCAGCTACACAGGATGCGCAACATCCGTGCAAGTCCTGGTGACTTTCTCCCCTGCACTGCACCGATCAGATAGATCAGTGTGGGGCAGGAGAAAGGAGAACAGTTCTTTCAGTGATCATGAAGGATGCTGTCAGTGTTTTCCTCCATCAGAATAAGCAGCCTCTAGACTGTAAGAAACACACACATTTTAACATCATTTTGATTGTCTAAAATTTACTGCAGCTAAAAATTACATTTGGTTTACAATGCATTTTGCCAGATATGTTGTCACTTGTCAAAGCTAAGAATTTTACATGCTGGGTTTTTTTATGGCACATTTAGCACTGATAAGTTGTCACACTCTTGCTTAATATGTTAACATTCTGTCTGTAAACTGTATATGCATAGCTACCTTTTTGAAGCAATATTGAGATTTACTTAAGAACGTGGGGCCCAATAAATACCATCAATGGTGCCCAGTCCAAGAGATGGTGGATCCTATAGGTAAACACCACCTCATCATGCACTAAAACTTACTAAAAAAAAAAAAGATGTGAAGTTCACACATATAGAAAATGGACATTTTGTGAATACATATTACACGTATTGTAAAACAGATAGAGCTCATATGTAGAGTTTGTTTGATAAACTTTCCTACTACTTTGTCTAAATTAGAAGCAAATTGGTTGAACATTACTTCTACCTAAAATGGCAGAAAACGCACCTATCTTGGTGATGGACAGGACAGCTAGAGGGGATATGGAGGAGGCTGTTATTTTTTTTTTAATAGGTGTACTTTCACCAATTTGCTGATAATTCATTGAAAGTAGATGATCGGTACAATTGCTGCCAATGCATTTTTTAAAGCTGTATTGTCATGAGTCAAATTTGATCATGTTAGGTTCTTGCATAGGTCCTATAGCATTGATAAGTTTCCACCCTTTTTCCTACATACACACATCTCTCCTGCATACACACAACTCTACTACTATCACACACGCAATTTTCCGAAATACACACACAACTCTCCTCCATACACAAACACAGTTCTAACACATATAGCTTTTCTACAGCTTTGAAGTATGCACTCACACCTCTGTTACATACACGCACTGTTTTGCTACATACTTGTACACAGCTTTCTTACATACACCAACAGCTCTCTTATATACTCATGCAGCTCCACACACACAAACACTTATATATATATATATATATATATATATATATATGTACACTCATCCATCGTATACATTACCACATCTTGAAATTCCTTCCAGGAATGTGACTGATCACATGACCTGAAAGGTTCAATGGCTAATCAACAACTTTGTTTGATTGGGACCCTATCCATGCCACCTCACATATCAGGAGTGTCGTTCTTCTTTTCATAAAGAGGTCCAAGGGCTAGTCTTGCAGAAGTTTTTTCAGCTACACAGGATGCGCAACATCCGTGCAAGTCCTGGTGACTTTCTCCCCTGCACTGCACCGATCAGATAGATCAGTGTGGGGCAGGAGAAAGGAGAACAGTTCTTTCAGTGATCATGAAGGATGCTGTCAGTGTTTTCCTCCATCAGAATAAGCAGCCTCTAGACTGTAAGAAACACACACATTTTAACATCATTTTGATTGTCTAAAATTTACTGCAGCTAAAAATTACATTTGGTTTACAATGCATTTTGCCAGATATGTTGTCACTTGTCAAAGCTAAGAATTTTACATGCTGGGTTTTTTTATGGCACATTTAGCACTGATAAGTTGTCACACTCTTGCTTAATATGTTAACATTCTGTCTGTAAACTGTATATGCATAGCTACCTTTTTGAAGCAATATTGAGATTTACTTAAGAACGTGGGGCCCAATAAATACCATCAATGGTGCCCAGTCCAAGAGATGGTGGATCCTATAGGTAAACACCACCTCATCATGCACTAAAACTTACTAAAAAAAAAAAAGATGTGAAGTTCACACATATAGAAAATGGACATTTTGTGAATACATATTACACGTATTGTAAAACAGATAGAGCTCATATGTAGAGTTTGTTTGATAAACTTTCCTACTACTTTGTCTAAATTAGAAGCAAATTGGTTGAACATTACTTCTACCTAAAATGGCAGAAAACGCACCTATCTTGGTGATGGACAGGACAGCTAGAGGGGATATGGAGGAGGCTGTTATTTTTTTTTTAATAGGTGTACTTTCACCAATTTGCTGATAATTCATTGAAAGTAGATGATCGGTACAATTGCTGCCAATGCATTTTTTAAAGCTGTATTGTCATGAGTCAAATTTGATCATGTTAGGTTCTTGCATAGGTCCTATAGCATTGATAAGTTTCCACCCTTTTTCCTACATACACACATCTCTCCTGCATACACACAACTCTACTACTATCACACACGCAATTTTCCGAAATACACACACAACTCTCCTCCATACACAAACACAGTTCTAACACATATAGCTTTTCTACAGCTTTGAAGTATGCACTCACACCTCTGTTACATACACGCACTGTTTTGCTACATACTTGTACACAGCTTTCTTACATACACCAACAGCTCTCTTATATACTCATGCAGCTCCACACACACAAACACTTATATATATATATATATATATATATATATATGTACACTCATCCATCGTATACATTACCACATCTTGAAATTCCTTCCAGGAATGTGACTGATCACATGACCTGAAAGGTTCAATGGCTAATCAACAACTTTGTTTGATTGGGACCCTATCCATGCCACCTCACATATCAGGAGTGTCGTTCTTCTTTTCATAAAGAGGCCCAAGGGCTAGTCTTGCAGAAGTTTTTTCAGCTACACAGGATGCGCAACATCCGTGCAAGTCCTGGTGACTTTCTCCCCTGCACTGCACCGATCAGATAGATCAGTGTGGGGCAGGAGAAAGGAGAACAGTTCTTTCAGTGATCATGAAGGATGCTGTCAGTGTTTTCCTCCATCAGAATAAGCAGCCTCTAGACTGTAAGAAACACACACATTTTAACATCATTTTGATTGTCTAAAATTTACTGCAGCTAAAAATTACATTTGGTTTACAATGCATTTTGCCAGATATGTTGTCACTTGTCAAAGCTAAGAATTTTACATGCTGGGTTTTTTTATGGCACATTTAGCACTGATAAGTTGTCACACTCTTGCTTAATATGTTAACATTCTGTCTGTAAACTGTATATGCATAGCTACCTTTTTGAAGCAATATTGAGATTTACTTAAGAACGTGGGGCCCAATAAATACCATCAATGGTGCCCAGTCCAAGAGATGGTGGATCCTATAGGTAAACACCACCTCATCATGCACTAAAACTTACTAAAAAAAAAAAAGATGTGAAGTTCACACATATAGAAAATGGACATTTTGTGAATACATATTACACGTATTGTAAAACAGATAGAGCTCATATGTAGAGTTTGTTTGATAAACTTTCCTACTACTTTGTCTAAATTAGAAGCAAATTGGTTGAACATTACTTCTACCTAAAATGGCAGAAAACGCACCTATCTTGGTGATGGACAGGACAGCTAGAGGGGATATGGAGGAGGCTGTTATTTTTTTTTTAATAGGTGTACTTTCACCAATTTGCTGATAATTCATTGAAAGTAGATGATCGGTACAATTGCTGCCAATGCATTTTTTAAAGCTGTATTGTCATGAGTCAAATTTGATCATGTTAGGTTCTTGCATAGGTCCTATAGCATTGATAAGTTTCCACCCTTTTTCCTACATACACACATCTCTCCTGCATACACACAACTCTACTACTATCACACACGCAATTTTCCGAAATACACACACAACTCTCCTCCATACACAAACACAGTTCTAACACATATAGCTTTTCTACAGCTTTGAAGTATGCACTCACACCTCTGTTACATACACGCACTGTTTTGCTACATACTTGTACACAGCTTTCTTACATACACCAACAGCTCTCTTATATACTCATGCAGCTCCACACACACAAACACTTATATATATATATATATATATATATATATATGTACACTCATCCATCGTATACATTACCACATCTTGAAATTCCTTCCAGGAATGTGACTGATCACATGACCTGAAAGGTTCAATGGCTAATCAACAACTTTGTTTGATTGGGACCCTATCCATGCCACCTCACATATCAGGAGTGTCGTTCTTCTTTTCATAAAGAGGCCCAAGGGCTAGTCTTGCAGAAGTTTTTTCAGCTACACAGGATGCGCAACATCCGTGCAAGTCCTGGTGACTTTCTCCCCTGCACTGCACCGATCAGATAGATCAGTGTGGGGCAGGAGAAAGGAGAACAGTTCTTTCAGTGATCATGAAGGATGCTGTCAGTGTTTTCCTCCATCAGAATAAGCAGCCTCTAGACTGTAAGAAACACACACATTTTAACATCATTTTGATTGTCTAAAATTTACTGCAGCTAAAAATTACATTTGGTTTACAATGCATTTTGCCAGATATGTTGTCACTTGTCAAAGCTAAGAATTTTACATGCTGGGTTTTTTTATGGCACATTTAGCACTGATAAGTTGTCACACTCTTGCTTAATATGTTAACATTCTGTCTGTAAACTGTATATGCATAGCTACCTTTTTGAAGCAATATTGAGATTTACTTAAGAACGTGGGGCCCAATAAATACCATCAATGGTGCCCAGTCCAAGAGATGGTGGATCCTATAGGTAAACACCACCTCATCATGCACTAAAACTTACTAAAAAAAAAAAAGATGTGAAGTTCACACATATAGAAAATGGACATTTTGTGAATACATATTACACGTATTGTAAAACAGATAGAGCTCATATGTAGAGTTTGTTTGATAAACTTTCCTACTACTTTGTCTAAATTAGAAGCAAATTGGTTGAACATTACTTCTACCTAAAATGGCAGAAAACGCACCTATCTTGGTGATGGACAGGACAGCTAGAGGGGATATGGAGGAGGCTGTTATTTTTTTTTTAATAGGTGTACTTTCACCAATTTGCTGATAATTCATTGAAAGTAGATGATCGGTACAATTGCTGCCAATGCATTTTTTAAAGCTGTATTGTCATGAGTCAAATTTGATCATGTTAGGTTCTTGCATAGGTCCTATAGCATTGATAAGTTTCCACCCTTTTTCCTACATACACACATCTCTCCTGCATACACACAACTCTACTACTATCACACACGCAATTTTCCGAAATACACACACAACTCTCCTCCATACACAAACACAGTTCTAACACATATAGCTTTTCTACAGCTTTGAAGTATGCACTCACACCTCTGTTACATACACGCACTGTTTTGCTACATACTTGTACACAGCTTTCTTACATACACCAACAGCTCTCTTATATACTCATGCAGCTCCACACACACAAACACTTATATATATATATATATATATATATATATATATATGTACACTCATCCATCGTATACATTACCACATCTTGAAATTCCTTCCAGGAATGTGACTGATCACATGACCTGAAAGGTTCAATGGCTAATCAACAACTTTGTTTGATTGGGACCCTATCCATGCCACCTCACATATCAGGAGTGTCGTTCTTCTTTTCATAAAGAGGTCCAAGGGCTAGTCTTGCAGAAGTTTTTTCAGCTACACAGGATGCGCAACATCCGTGCAAGTCCTGGTGACTTTCTCCCCTGCACTGCACCGATCAGATAGATCAGTGTGGGGCAGGAGAAAGGAGAACAGTTCTTTCAGTGATCATGAAGGATGCTGTCAGTGTTTTCCTCCATCAGAATAAGCAGCCTCTAGACTGTAAGAAACACACACATTTTAACATCATTTTGATTGTCTAAAATTTACTGCAGCTAAAAATTACATTTGGTTTACAATGCATTTTGCCAGATATGTTGTCACTTGTCAAAGCTAAGAATTTTACATGCTGGGTTTTTTTATGGCACATTTAGCACTGATAAGTTGTCACACTCTTGCTTAATATGTTAACATTCTGTCTGTAAACTGTATATGCATAGCTACCTTTTTGAAGCAATATTGAGATTTACTTAAGAACGTGGGGCCCAATAAATACCATCAATGGTGCCCAGTCCAAGAGATGGTGGATCCTATAGGTAAACACCACCTCATCATGCACTAAAACTTACTAAAAAAAAAAAAGATGTGAAGTTCACACATATAGAAAATGGACATTTTGTGAATACATATTACACGTATTGTAAAATAGATAGAGCTCATATGTAGAGTTTGTTTGATAAACTTTCCTACTACTTTGTCTAAATTAGAAGCAAATTGGTTGAACATTACTTCTACCTAAAATGGCAGAAAACGCACCTATCTTGGTGATGGACAGGACAGCTAGAGGGGATATGGAGGAGGCTGTTATTTTTTTTTTAATAGGTGTACTTTCACCAATTTGCTGATAATTCATTGAAAGTAGATGATCGGTACAATTGCTGCCAATGCATTTTTTAAAGCTGTATTGTCATGAGTCAAATTTGATCATGTTAGGTTCTTGCATAGGTCCTATAGCATTGATAAGTTTCCACCCTCTTTCCTACATACACACATCTCTCCTGCATACACACAACTCTACTACTATCACACACGCAATTTTCCGAAATACACACACAACTCTCCTCCATACACAAACACAGTTCTAACACATATAGCTTTTCTACAGCTTTGAAGTATGCACTCACACCTCTGTTACATACACGCACTGTTTTGCTACATACTTGTACACAGCTTTCTTACATACACCAACAGCTCTCTTATATACTCATGCAGCTCCACACACACAAACACTTATATATATATATATATATGTACACTCATCCATCGTATACATTACCACATCTTGAAATTCCTTCCAGGAATGTGACTGATCACATGACCTGAAAGGTTCAATGGCTAATCAACAACTTTGTTTGATTGGGACCCTATCCATGCCACCTCACATATCAGGAGTGTCGTTCTTCTTTTCATAAAGAGGTCCAAGGGCTAGTCTTGCAGAAGTTTTTTCAGCTACACAGGATGCGCAACATCCGTGCAAGTCCTGGTGACTTTCTCCCCTGCACTGCACCGATCAGATAGATCAGTGTGGGGCAGGAGAAAGGAGAACAGTTCTTTCAGTGATCATGAAGGATGCTGTCAGTGTTTTCCTCCATCAGAATAAGCAGCCTCTAGACTGTAAGAAACACACACATTTTAACATCATTTTGATTGTCTAAAATTTACTGCAGCTAAAAATTACATTTGGTTTACAATGCATTTTGCCAGATATGTTGTCACTTGTCAAAGCTAAGAATTTTACATGCTGGGTTTTTTTATGGCACATTTAGCACTGATAAGTTGTCACACTCTTGCTTAATATGTTAACATTCTGTCTGTAAACTGTATATGCATAGCTACCTTTTTGAAGCAATATTGAGATTTACTTAAGAACGTGGGGCCCAATAAATACCATCAATGGTGCCCAGTCCAAGAGATGGTGGATCCTATAGGTAAACACCACCTCATCATGCACTAAAACTTACTAAAAAAAAAAAAGATGTGAAGTTCACACATATAGAAAATGGACATTTTGTGAATACATATTACACGTATTGTAAAATAGATAGAGCTCATATGTAGAGTTTGTTTGATAAACTTTCCTACTACTTTGTCTAAATTAGAAGCAAATTGGTTGAACATTACTTCTACCTAAAATGGCAGAAAACGCACCTATCTTGGTGATGGACAGGACAGCTAGAGGGGATATGGAGGAGGCTGTTATTTTTTTTTTAATAGGTGTACTTTCACCAATTTGCTGATAATTCATTGAAAGTAGATGATCGGTACAATTGCTGCCAATGCATTTTTTAAAGCTGTATTGTCATGAGTCAAATTTGATCATGTTAGGTTCTTGCATAGGTCCTATAGCATTGATAAGTTTCCACCCTCTTTCCTACATACACACATCTCTCCTGCATACACACAACTCTACTACTATCACACACGCAATTTTCCGAAATACACACACAACTCTCCTCCATACACAAACACAGTTCTAACACATATAGCTTTTCTACAGCTTTGAAGTATGCACTCACACCTCTGTTACATACACGCACTGTTTTGCTACATACTTGTACACAGCTTTCTTACATACACCAACAGCTCTCTTATATACTCATGCAGCTCCACACACACAAACACTTATATATATATATATATATGTACACTCATCCATCGTATACATTACCACATCTTGAAATTCCTTCCAGGAATGTGACTGATCACATGACCTGAAAGGTTCAATGGCTAATCAACAACTTTGTTTGATTGGGACCCTATCCATGCCACCTCACATATCAGGAGTGTCGTTCTTCTTTTCATAAAGAGGTCCAAGGGCTAGTCTTGCAGAAGTTTTTTCAGCTACACAGGATGCGCAACATCCGTGCAAGTCCTGGTGACTTTCTCCCCTGCACTGCACCGATCAGATAGATCAGTGTGGGGCAGGAGAAAGGAGAACAGTTCTTTCAGTGATCATGAAGGATGCTGTCAGTGTTTTCCTCCATCAGAATAAGCAGCCTCTAGACTGTAAGAAACACACACATTTTAACATCATTTTGATTGTCTAAAATTTACTGCAGCTAAAAATTACATTTGGTTTACAATGCATTTTGCCAGATATGTTGTCACTTGTCAAAGCTAAGAATTTTACATGCTGGGTTTTTTTATGGCACATTTAGCACTGATAAGTTGTCACACTCTTGCTTAATATGTTAACATTCTGTCTGTAAACTGTATATGCATAGCTACCTTTTTGAAGCAATATTGAGATTTACTTAAGAACGTGGGGCCCAATAAATACCATCAATGGTGCCCAGTCCAAGAGATGGTGGATCCTATAGGTAAACACCACCTCATCATGCACTAAAACTTACTAAAAAAAAAAAAGATGTGAAGTTCACACATATAGAAAATGGACATTTTGTGAATACATATTACACGTATTGTAAAATAGATAGAGCTCATATGTAGAGTTTGTTTGATAAACTTTCCTACTACTTTGTCTAAATTAGAAGCAAATTGGTTGAACATTACTTCTACCTAAAATGGCAGAAAACGCACCTATCTTGGTGATGGACAGGACAGCTAGAGGGGATATGGAGGAGGCTGTTATTTTTTTTTTAATAGGTGTACTTTCACCAATTTGCTGATAATTCATTGAAAGTAGATGATCGGTACAATTGCTGCCAATGCATTTTTTAAAGCTGTATTGTCATGAGTCAAATTTGATCATGTTAGGTTCTTGCATAGGTCCTATAGCATTGATAAGTTTCCACCCTCTTTCCTACATACACACATCTCTCCTGCATACACACAACTCTACTACTATCACACACGCAATTTTCCGAAATACACACACAACTCTCCTCCATACACAAACACAGTTCTAACACATATAGCTTTTCTACAGCTTTGAAGTATGCACTCACACCTCTGTTACATACACGCACTGTTTTGCTACATACTTGTACACAGCTTTCTTACATACACCAACAGCTCTCTTATATACTCATGCAGCTCCACACACACAAACACTTATATATATATATATATATATATATATATGTACACTCATCCATCGTATACATTACCACATCTTGAAATTCCTTCCAGGAATGTGACTGATCACATGACCTGAAAGGTTCAATGGCTAATCAACAACTTTGTTTGATTGGGACCCTATCCATGCCACCTCACATATCAGGAGTGTCGTTCTTCTTTTCATAAAGAGGTCCAAGGGCTAGTCTTGCAGAAGTTTTTTCAGCTACACAGGATGCGCAACATCCGTGCAAGTCCTGGTGACTTTCTCCCCTGCACTGCACCGATCAGATAGATCAGTGTGGGGCAGGAGAAAGGAGAACAGTTCTTTCAGTGATCATGAAGGATGCTGTCAGTGTTTTCCTCCATCAGAATAAGCAGCCTCTAGACTGTAAGAAACACACACATTTTAACATCATTTTGATTGTCTAAAATTTACTGCAGCTAAAAATTACATTTGGTTTACAATGCATTTTGCCAGATATGTTGTCACTTGTCAAAGCTAAGAATTTTACATGCTGGGTTTTTTTATGGCACATTTAGCACTGATAAGTTGTCACACTCTTGCTTAATATGTTAACATTCTGTCTGTAAACTGTATATGCATAGCTACCTTTTTGAAGCAATATTGAGATTTACTTAAGAACGTGGGGCCCAATAAATACCATCAATGGTGCCCAGTCCAAGAGATGGTGGATCCTATAGGTAAACACCACCTCATCATGCACTAAAACTTACTAAAAAAAAAAAAGATGTGAAGTTCACACATATAGAAAATGGACATTTTGTGAATACATATTACACGTATTGTAAAATAGATAGAGCTCATATGTAGAGTTTGTTTGATAAACTTTCCTACTACTTTGTCTAAATTAGAAGCAAATTGGTTGAACATTACTTCTACCTAAAATGGCAGAAAACGCACCTATCTTGGTGATGGACAGGACAGCTAGAGGGGATATGGAGGAGGCTGTTATTTTTTTTTTAATAGGTGTACTTTCACCAATTTGCTGATAATTCATTGAAAGTAGATGATCGGTACAATTGCTGCCAATGCATTTTTTAAAGCTGTATTGTCATGAGTCAAATTTGATCATGTTAGGTTCTTGCATAGGTCCTATAGCATTGATAAGTTTCCACCCTCTTTCCTACATACACACATCTCTCCTGCATACACACAACTCTACTACTATCACACACGCAATTTTCCGAAATACACACACAACTCTCCTCCATACACAAACACAGTTCTAACACATATAGCTTTTCTACAGCTTTGAAGTATGCACTCACACCTCTGTTACATACACGCACTGTTTTGCTACATACTTGTACACAGCTTTCTTACATACACCAACAGCTCTCTTATATACTCATGCAGCTCCACACACACAAACACTTATATATATATATATATATATATATATATGTACACTCATCCATCGTATACATTACCACATCTTGAAATTCCTTCCAGGAATGTGACTGATCACATGACCTGAAAGGTTCAATGGCTAATCAACAACTTTGTTTGATTGGGACCCTATCCATGCCACCTCACATATCAGGAGTGTCGTTCTTCTTTTCATAAAGAGGTCCAAGGGCTAGTCTTGCAGAAGTTTTTTCAGCTACACAGGATGCGCAACATCCGTGCAAGTCCTGGTGACTTTCTCCCCTGCACTGCACCGATCAGATAGATCAGTGTGGGGCAGGAGAAAGGAGAACAGTTCTTTCAGTGATCATGAAGGATGCTGTCAGTGTTTTCCTCCATCAGAATAAGCAGCCTCTAGACTGTAAGAAACACACACATTTTAACATCATTTTGATTGTCTAAAATTTACTGCAGCTAAAAATTACATTTGGTTTACAATGCATTTTGCCAGATATGTTGTCACTTGTCAAAGCTAAGAATTTTACATGCTGGGTTTTTTTATGGCACATTTAGCACTGATAAGTTGTCACACTCTTGCTTAATATGTTAACATTCTGTCTGTAAACTGTATATGCATAGCTACCTTTTTGAAGCAATATTGAGATTTACTTAAGAACGTGGGGCCCAATAAATACCATCAATGGTGCCCAGTCCAAGAGATGGTGGATCCTATAGGTAAACACCACCTCATCATGCACTAAAACTTACTAAAAAAAAAAAAGATGTGAAGTTCACACATATAGAAAATGGACATTTTGTGAATACATATTACACGTATTGTAAAATAGATAGAGCTCATATGTAGAGTTTGTTTGATAAACTTTCCTACTACTTTGTCTAAATTAGAAGCAAATTGGTTGAACATTACTTCTACCTAAAATGGCAGAAAACGCACCTATCTTGGTGATGGACAGGACAGCTAGAGGGGATATGGAGGAGGCTGTTATTTTTTTTTTAATAGGTGTACTTTCACCAATTTGCTGATAATTCATTGAAAGTAGATGATCGGTACAATTGCTGCCAATGCATTTTTTAAAGCTGTATTGTCATGAGTCAAATTTGATCATGTTAGGTTCTTGCATAGGTCCTATAGCATTGATAAGTTTCCACCCTCTTTCCTACATACACACATCTCTCCTGCATACACACAACTCTACTACTATCACACACGCAATTTTCCGAAATACACACACAACTCTCCTCCATACACAAACACAGTTCTAACACATATAGCTTTTCTACAGCTTTGAAGTATGCACTCACACCTCTGTTACATACACGCACTGTTTTGCTACATACTTGTACACAGCTTTCTTACATACACCAACAGCTCTCTTATATACTCATGCAGCTCCACACACACAAACACTTATATATATATATATATATATATATATATGTACACTCATCCATCGTATACATTACCACATCTTGAAATTCCTTCCAGGAATGTGACTGATCACATGACCTGAAAGGTTCAATGGCTAATCAACAACTTTGTTTGATTGGGACCCTATCCATGCCACCTCACATATCAGGAGTGTCGTTCTTCTTTTCATAAAGAGGTCCAAGGGCTAGTCTTGCAGAAGTTTTTTCAGCTACACAGGATGCGCAACATCCGTGCAAGTCCTGGTGACTTTCTCCCCTGCACTGCACCGATCAGATAGATCAGTGTGGGGCAGGAGAAAGGAGAACAGTTCTTTCAGTGATCATGAAGGATGCTGTCAGTGTTTTCCTCCATCAGAATAAGCAGCCTCTAGACTGTAAGAAACACACACATTTTAACATCATTTTGATTGTCTAAAATTTACTGCAGCTAAAAATTACATTTGGTTTACAATGCATTTTGCCAGATATGTTGTCACTTGTCAAAGCTAAGAATTTTACATGCTGGGTTTTTTTATGGCACATTTAGCACTGATAAGTTGTCACACTCTTGCTTAATATGTTAACATTCTGTCTGTAAACTGTATATGCATAGCTACCTTTTTGAAGCAATATTGAGATTTACTTAAGAACGTGGGGCCCAATAAATACCATCAATGGTGCCCAGTCCAAGAGATGGTGGATCCTATAGGTAAACACCACCTCATCATGCACTAAAACTTACTAAAAAAAAAAAAGATGTGAAGTTCACACATATAGAAAATGGACATTTTGTGAATACATATTACACGTATTGTAAAATAGATAGAGCTCATATGTAGAGTTTGTTTGATAAACTTTCCTACTACTTTGTCTAAATTAGAAGCAAATTGGTTGAACATTACTTCTACCTAAAATGGCAGAAAACGCACCTATCTTGGTGATGGACAGGACAGCTAGAGGGGATATGGAGGAGGCTGTTATTTTTTTTTTAATAGGTGTACTTTCACCAATTTGCTGATAATTCATTGAAAGTAGATGATCGGTACAATTGCTGCCAATGCATTTTTTAAAGCTGTATTGTCATGAGTCAAATTTGATCATGTTAGGTTCTTGCATAGGTCCTATAGCATTGATAAGTTTCCACCCTTTTTCCTACATACACACATCTCTCCTGCATACACACAACTCTACTACTATCACACACGCAATTTTCCGAAATACACACACAACTCTCCTCCATACACAAACACAGTTCTAACACATATAGCTTTTCTACAGCTTTGAAGTATGCACTCACACCTCTGTTACATACACGCACTGTTTTGCTACATACTTGTACACAGCTTTCTTACATACACCAACAGCTCTCTTATATACTCATGCAGCTCCACACACACAAACACATATATATATATATATATATATATATGTACACTCATCCATCGTATACATTACCACATCTTGAAATTCCTTCCAGGAATGTGACTGATCACATGACCTGAAAGGTTCAATGGCTAATCAACAACTTTGTTTGATTGGGACCCTATCCATGCCACCTCACATATCAGGAGTGTCGTTCTTCTTTTCATAAAGAGGTCCAAGGGCTAGTCTTGCAGAAGTTTTTTCAGCTACACAGGATGCGCAACATCCGTGCAAGTCCTGGTGACTTTCTCCCCTGCACTGCACCGATCAGATAGATCAGTGTGGGGCAGGAGAAAGGAGAACAGTTCTTTCAGTGATCATGAAGGATGCTGTCAGTGTTTTCCTCCATCAGAATAAGCAGCCTCTAGACTGTAAGAAACACACACATTTTAACATCATTTTGATTGTCTAAAATTTACTGCAGCTAAAAATTACATTTGGTTTACAATGCATTTTGCCAGATATGTTGTCACTTGTCAAAGCTAAGAATTTTACATGCTGGGTTTTTTTATGGCACATTTAGCACTGATAAGTTGTCACACTCTTGCTTAATATGTTAACATTCTGTCTGTAAACTGTATATGCATAGCTACCTTTTTGAAGCAATATTGAGATTTACTTAAGAACGTGGGGCCCAATAAATACCATCAATGGTGCCCAGTCCAAGAGATGGTGGATCCTATAGGTAAACACCACCTCATCATGCACTAAAACTTACTAAAAAAAAAAAAGATGTGAAGTTCACACATATAGAAAATGGACATTTTGTGAATACATATTACACGTATTGTAAAATAGATAGAGCTCATATGTAGAGTTTGTTTGATAAACTTTCCTACTACTTTGTCTAAATTAGAAGCAAATTGGTTGAACATTACTTCTACCTAAAATGGCAGAAAACGCACCTATCTTGGTGATGGACAGGACAGCTAGAGGGGATATGGAGGAGGCTGTTATTTTTTTTTTAATAGGTGTACTTTCACCAATTTGCTGATAATTCATTGAAAGTAGATGATCGGTACAATTGCTGCCAATGCATTTTTTAAAGCTGTATTGTCATGAGTCAAATTTGATCATGTTAGGTTCTTGCATAGGTCCTATAGCATTGATAAGTTTCCACCCTTTTTCCTACATACACACATCTCTCCTGCATACACACAACTCTACTACTATCACACACGCAATTTTCCGAAATACACACACAACTCTCCTCCATACACAAACACAGTTCTAACACATATAGCTTTTCTACAGCTTTGAAGTATGCACTCACACCTCTGTTACATACACGCACTGTTTTGCTACATACTTGTACACAGCTTTCTTACATACACCAACAGCTCTCTTATATACTCATGCAGCTCCACACACACAAACACATATATATATATATATATATATATATGTACACTCATCCATCGTATACATTACCACATCTTGAAATTCCTTCCAGGAATGTGACTGATCACATGACCTGAAAGGTTCAATGGCTAATCAACAACTTTGTTTGATTGGGACCCTATCCATGCCACCTCACATATCAGGAGTGTCGTTCTTCTTTTCATAAAGAGGTCCAAGGGCTAGTCTTGCAGAAGTTTTTTCAGCTACACAGGATGCGCAACATCCGTGCAAGTCCTGGTGACTTTCTCCCCTGCACTGCACCGATCAGATAGATCAGTGTGGGGCAGGAGAAAGGAGAACAGTTCTTTCAGTGATCATGAAGGATGCTGTCAGTGTTTTCCTCCATCAGAATAAGCAGCCTCTAGACTGTAAGAAACACACACATTTTAACATCATTTTGATTGTCTAAAATTTACTGCAGCTAAAAATTACATTTGGTTTACAATGCATTTTGCCAGATATGTTGTCACTTGTCAAAGCTAAGAATTTTACATGCTGGGTTTTTTTATGGCACATTTAGCACTGATAAGTTGTCACACTCTTGCTTAATATGTTAACATTCTGTCTGTAAACTGTATATGCATAGCTACCTTTTTGAAGCAATATTGAGATTTACTTAAGAACGTGGGGCCCAATAAATACCATCAATGGTGCCCAGTCCAAGAGATGGTGGATCCTATAGGTAAACACCACCTCATCATGCACTAAAACTTACTAAAAAAAAAAAAGATGTGAAGTTCACACATATAGAAAATGGACATTTTGTGAATACATATTACACGTATTGTAAAATAGATAGAGCTCATATGTAGAGTTTGTTTGATAAACTTTCCTACTACTTTGTCTAAATTAGAAGCAAATTGGTTGAACATTACTTCTACCTAAAATGGCAGAAAACGCACCTATCTTGGTGATGGACAGGACAGCTAGAGGGGATATGGAGGAGGCTGTTATTTTTTTTTTAATAGGTGTACTTTCACCAATTTGCTGATAATTCATTGAAAGTAGATGATCGGTACAATTGCTGCCAATGCATTTTTTAAAGCTGTATTGTCATGAGTCAAATTTGATCATGTTAGGTTCTTGCATAGGTCCTATAGCATTGATAAGTTTCCACCCTTTTTCCTACATACACACATCTCTCCTGCATACACACAACTCTACTACTATCACACACGCAATTTTCCGAAATACACACACAACTCTCCTCCATACACAAACACAGTTCTAACACATATAGCTTTTCTACAGCTTTGAAGTATGCACTCACACCTCTGTTACATACACGCACTGTTTTGCTACATACTTGTACACAGCTTTCTTACATACACCAACAGCTCTCTTATATACTCATGCAGCTCCACACACACAAACACATATATATATATATATATATATATGTACACTCATCCATCGTATACATTACCACATCTTGAAATTCCTTCCAGGAATGTGACTGATCACATGACCTGAAAGGTTCAATGGCTAATCAACAACTTTGTTTGATTGGGACCCTATCCATGCCACCTCACATATCAGGAGTGTCGTTCTTCTTTTCATAAAGAGGCCCAAGGGCTAGTCTTGCAGAAGTTTTTTCAGCTACACAGGATGCGCAACATCCGTGCAAGTCCTGGTGACTTTCTCCCCTGCACTGCACCGATCAGATAGATCAGTGTGGGGCAGGAGAAAGGAGAACAGTTCTTTCAGTGATCATGAAGGATGCTGTCAGTGTTTTCCTCCATCAGAATAAGCAGCCTCTAGACTGTAAGAAACACACACATTTTAACATCATTTTGATTGTCTAAAATTTACTGCAGCTAAAAATTACATTTGGTTTACAATGCATTTTGCCAGATATGTTGTCACTTGTCAAAGCTAAGAATTTTACATGCTGGGTTTTTTTATGGCACATTTAGCACTGATAAGTTGTCACACTCTTGCTTAATATGTTAACATTCTGTCTGTAAACTGTATATGCATAGCTACCTTTTTGAAGCAATATTGAGATTTACTTAAGAACGTGGGGCCCAATAAATACCATCAATGGTGCCCAGTCCAAGAGATGGTGGATCCTATAGGTAAACACCACCTCATCATGCACTAAAACTTACTAAAAAAAAAAAAGATGTGAAGTTCACACATATAGAAAATGGACATTTTGTGAATACATATTACACGTATTGTAAAATAGATAGAGCTCATATGTAGAGTTTGTTTGATAAACTTTCCTACTACTTTGTCTAAATTAGAAGCAAATTGGTTGAACATTACTTCTACCTAAAATGGCAGAAAACGCACCTATCTTGGTGATGGACAGGACAGCTAGAGGGGATATGGAGGAGGCTGTTATTTTTTTTTTAATAGGTGTACTTTCACCAATTTGCTGATAATTCATTGAAAGTAGATGATCGGTACAATTGCTGCCAATGCATTTTTTAAAGCTGTATTGTCATGAGTCAAATTTGATCATGTTAGGTTCTTGCATAGGTCCTATAGCATTGATAAGTTTCCACCCTTTTTCCTACATACACACATCTCTCCTGCATACACACAACTCTACTACTATCACACACGCAATTTTCCGAAATACACACACAACTCTCCTCCATACACAAACACAGTTCTAACACATATAGCTTTTCTACAGCTTTGAAGTATGCACTCACACCTCTGTTACATACACGCACTGTTTTGCTACATACTTGTACACAGCTTTCTTACATACACCAACAGCTCTCTTATATACTCATGCAGCTCCACACACACAAACACTTATATATATATATATATATATATATATGTACACTCATCCATCGTATACATTACCACATCTTGAAATTCCTTCCAGGAATGTGACTGATCACATGACCTGAAAGGTTCAATGGCTAATCAACAACTTTGTTTGATTGGGACCCTATCCATGCCACCTCACATATCAGGAGTGTCGTTCTTCTTTTCATAAAGAGGCCCAAGGGCTAGTCTTGCAGAAGTTTTTTCAGCTACACAGGATGCGCAACATCCGTGCAAGTCCTGGTGACTTTCTCCCCTGCACTGCACCGATCAGATAGATCAGTGTGGGGCAGGAGAAAGGAGAACAGTTCTTTCAGTGATCATGAAGGATGCTGTCAGTGTTTTCCTCCATCAGAATAAGCAGCCTCTAGACTGTAAGAAACACACACATTTTAACATCATTTTGATTGTCTAAAATTTACTGCAGCTAAAAATTACATTTGGTTTACAATGCATTTTGCCAGATATGTTGTCACTTGTCAAAGCTAAGAATTTTACATGCTGGGTTTTTTTATGGCACATTTAGCACTGATAAGTTGTCACACTCTTGCTTAATATGTTAACATTCTGTCTGTAAACTGTATATGCATAGCTACCTTTTTGAAGCAATATTGAGATTTACTTAAGAACGTGGGGCCCAATAAATACCATCAATGGTGCCCAGTCCAAGAGATGGTGGATCCTATAGGTAAACACCACCTCATCATGCACTAAAACTTACTAAAAAAAAAAAAGATGTGAAGTTCACACATATAGAAAATGGACATTTTGTGAATACATATTACACGTATTGTAAAATAGATAGAGCTCATATGTAGAGTTTGTTTGATAAACTTTCCTACTACTTTGTCTAAATTAGAAGCAAATTGGTTGAACATTACTTCTACCTAAAATGGCAGAAAACGCACCTATCTTGGTGATGGACAGGACAGCTAGAGGGGATATGGAGGAGGCTGTTATTTTTTTTTTAATAGGTGTACTTTCACCAATTTGCTGATAATTCATTGAAAGTAGATGATCGGTACAATTGCTGCCAATGCATTTTTTAAAGCTGTATTGTCATGAGTCAAATTTGATCATGTTAGGTTCTTGCATAGGTCCTATAGCATTGATAAGTTTCCACCCTTTTTCCTACATACACACATCTCTCCTGCATACACACAACTCTACTACTATCACACACGCAATTTTCCGAAATACACACACAACTCTCCTCCATACACAAACACAGTTCTAACACATATAGCTTTTCTACAGCTTTGAAGTATGCACTCACACCTCTGTTACATACACGCACTGTTTTGCTACATACTTGTACACAGCTTTCTTACATACACCAACAGCTCTCTTATATACTCATGCAGCTCCACACACACAAACACTTATATATATATATATATATATATATATGTACACTCATCCATCGTATACATTACCACATCTTGAAATTCCTTCCAGGAATGTGACTGATCACATGACCTGAAAGGTTCAATGGCTAATCAACAACTTTGTTTGATTGGGACCCTATCCATGCCACCTCACATATCAGGAGTGTCGTTCTTCTTTTCATAAAGAGGTCCAAGGGCTAGTCTTGCAGAAGTTTTTTCAGCTACACAGGATGCGCAACATCCGTGCAAGTCCTGGTGACTTTCTCCCCTGCACTGCACCGATCAGATAGATCAGTGTGGGGCAGGAGAAAGGAGAACAGTTCTTTCAGTGATCATGAAGGATGCTGTCAGTGTTTTCCTCCATCAGAATAAGCAGCCTCTAGACTGTAAGAAACACACACATTTTAACATCATTTTGATTGTCTAAAATTTACTGCAGCTAAAAATTACATTTGGTTTACAATGCATTTTGCCAGATATGTTGTCACTTGTCAAAGCTAAGAATTTTACATGCTGGGTTTTTTTATGGCACATTTAGCACTGATAAGTTGTCACACTCTTGCTTAATATGTTAACATTCTGTCTGTAAACTGTATATGCATAGCTACCTTTTTGAAGCAATATTGAGATTTACTTAAGAACGTGGGGCCCAATAAATACCATCAATGGTGCCCAGTCCAAGAGATGGTGGATCCTATAGGTAAACACCACCTCATCATGCACTAAAACTTACTAAAAAAAAAAAAGATGTGAAGTTCACACATATAGAAAATGGACATTTTGTGAATACATATTACACGTATTGTAAAATAGATAGAGCTCATATGTAGAGTTTGTTTGATAAACTTTCCTACTACTTTGTCTAAATTAGAAGCAAATTGGTTGAACATTACTTCTACCTAAAATGGCAGAAAACGCACCTATCTTGGTGATGGACAGGACAGCTAGAGGGGATATGGAGGAGGCTGTTATTTTTTTTTTAATAGGTGTACTTTCACCAATTTGCTGATAATTCATTGAAAGTAGATGATCGGTACAATTGCTGCCAATGCATTTTTTAAAGCTGTATTGTCATGAGTCAAATTTGATCATGTTAGGTTCTTGCATAGGTCCTATAGCATTGATAAGTTTCCACCCTTTTTCCTACATACACACATCTCTCCTGCATACACACAACTCTACTACTATCACACACGCAATTTTCCGAAATACACACACAACTCTCCTCCATACACAAACACAGTTCTAACACATATAGCTTTTCTACAGCTTTGAAGTATGCACTCACACCTCTGTTACATACACGCACTGTTTTGCTACATACTTGTACACAGCTTTCTTACATACACCAACAGCTCTCTTATATACTCATGCAGCTCCACACACACAAACACTTATATATATATATATATATATATATATGTACACTCATCCATCGTATACATTACCACATCTTGAAATTCCTTCCAGGAATGTGACTGATCACATGACCTGAAAGGTTCAATGGCTAATCAACAACTTTGTTTGATTGGGACCCTATCCATGCCACCTCACATATCAGGAGTGTCGTTCTTCTTTTCATAAAGAGGCCCAAGGGCTAGTCTTGCAGAAGTTTTTTCAGCTACACAGGATGCGCAACATCCGTGCAAGTCCTGGTGACTTTCTCCCCTGCACTGCACCGATCAGATAGATCAGTGTGGGGCAGGAGAAAGGAGAACAGTTCTTTCAGTGATCATGAAGGATGCTGTCAGTGTTTTCCTCCATCAGAATAAGCAGCCTCTAGACTGTAAGAAACACACACATTTTAACATCATTTTGATTGTCTAAAATTTACTGCAGCTAAAAATTACATTTGGTTTACAATGCATTTTGCCAGATATGTTGTCACTTGTCAAAGCTAAGAATTTTACATGCTGGGTTTTTTTATGGCACATTTAGCACTGATAAGTTGTCACACTCTTGCTTAATATGTTAACATTCTGTCTGTAAACTGTATATGCATAGCTACCTTTTTGAAGCAATATTGAGATTTACTTAAGAACGTGGGGCCCAATAAATACCATCAATGGTGCCCAGTCCAAGAGATGGTGGATCCTATAGGTAAACACCACCTCATCATGCACTAAAACTTACTAAAAAAAAAAAAGATGTGAAGTTCACACATATAGAAAATGGACATTTTGTGAATACATATTACACGTATTGTAAAATAGATAGAGCTCATATGTAGAGTTTGTTTGATAAACTTTCCTACTACTTTGTCTAAATTAGAAGCAAATTGGTTGAACATTACTTCTACCTAAAATGGCAGAAAACGCACCTATCTTGGTGATGGACAGGACAGCTAGAGGGGATATGGAGGAGGCTGTTATTTTTTTTTTAATAGGTGTACTTTCACCAATTTGCTGATAATTCATTGAAAGTAGATGATCGGTACAATTGCTGCCAATGCATTTTTTAAAGCTGTATTGTCATGAGTCAAATTTGATCATGTTAGGTTCTTGCATAGGTCCTATAGCATTGATAAGTTTCCACCCTTTTTCCTACATACACACATCTCTCCTGCATACACACAACTCTACTACTATCACACACGCAATTTTCCGAAATACACACACAACTCTCCTCCATACACAAACACAGTTCTAACACATATAGCTTTTCTACAGCTTTGAAGTATGCACTCACACCTCTGTTACATACACGCACTGTTTTGCTACATACTTGTACACAGCTTTCTTACATACACCAACAGCTCTCTTATATACTCATGCAGCTCCACACACACAAACACTTATATATATATATATATATATATATATGTACACTCATCCATCGTATACATTACCACATCTTGAAATTCCTTCCAGGAATGTGACTGATCACATGACCTGAAAGGTTCAATGGCTAATCAACAACTTTGTTTGATTGGGACCCTATCCATGCCACCTCACATATCAGGAGTGTCGTTCTTCTTTTCATAAAGAGGTCCAAGGGCTAGTCTTGCAGAAGTTTTTTCAGCTACACAGGATGCGCAACATCCGTGCAAGTCCTGGTGACTTTCTCCCCTGCACTGCACCGATCAGATAGATCAGTGTGGGGCAGGAGAAAGGAGAACAGTTCTTTCAGTGATCATGAAGGATGCTGTCAGTGTTTTCCTCCATCAGAATAAGCAGCCTCTAGACTGTAAGAAACACACACATTTTAACATCATTTTGATTGTCTAAAATTTACTGCAGCTAAAAATTACATTTGGTTTACAATGCATTTTGCCAGATATGTTGTCACTTGTCAAAGCTAAGAATTTTACATGCTGGGTTTTTTTATGGCACATTTAGCACTGATAAGTTGTCACACTCTTGCTTAATATGTTAACATTCTGTCTGTAAACTGTATATGCATAGCTACCTTTTTGAAGCAATATTGAGATTTACTTAAGAACGTGGGGCCCAATAAATACCATCAATGGTGCCCAGTCCAAGAGATGGTGGATCCTATAGGTAAACACCACCTCATCATGCACTAAAACTTACTAAAAAAAAAAAAGATGTGAAGTTCACACATATAGAAAATGGACATTTTGTGAATACATATTACACGTATTGTAAAATAGATAGAGCTCATATGTAGAGTTTGTTTGATAAACTTTCCTACTACTTTGTCTAAATTAGAAGCAAATTGGTTGAACATTACTTCTACCTAAAATGGCAGAAAACGCACCTATCTTGGTGATGGACAGGACAGCTAGAGGGGATATGGAGGAGGCTGTTATTTTTTTTTTAATAGGTGTACTTTCACCAATTTGCTGATAATTCATTGAAAGTAGATGATCGGTACAATTGCTGCCAATGCATTTTTTAAAGCTGTATTGTCATGAGTCAAATTTGATCATGTTAGGTTCTTGCATAGGTCCTATAGCATTGATAAGTTTCCACCCTCTTTCCTACATACACACATCTCTCCTGCATACACACAACTCTACTACTATCACACACGCAATTTTCCGAAATACACACACAACTCTCCTCCATACACAAACACAGTTCTAACACATATAGCTTTTCTACAGCTTTGAAGTATGCACTCACACCTCTGTTACATACACGCACTGTTTTGCTACATACTTGTACACAGCTTTCTTACATACACCAACAGCTCTCTTATATACTCATGCAGCTCCACACACACAAACACTTTTATATATATATATATATATATATATATATATATGTACACTCATCCATCGTATACATTACCACATCTTGAAATTCCTTCCAGGAATGTGACTGATCACATGACCTGAAAGGTTCAATGGCTAATCAACAACTTTGTTTGATTGGGACCCTATCCATGCCACCTCACATATCAGGAGTGTCGTTCTTCTTTTCATAAAGAGGTCCAAGGGCTAGTCTTGCAGAAGTTTTTTCAGCTACACAGGATGCGCAACATCCGTGCAAGTCCTGGTGACTTTCTCCCCTGCACTGCACCGATCAGATAGATCAGTGTGGGGCAGGAGAAAGGAGAACAGTTCTTTCAGTGATCATGAAGGATGCTGTCAGTGTTTTCCTCCATCAGAATAAGCAGCCTCTAGACTGTAAGAAACACACACATTTTAACATCATTTTGATTGTCTAAAATTTACTGCAGCTAAAAATTACATTTGGTTTACAATGCATTTTGCCAGATATGTTGTCACTTGTCAAAGCTAAGAATTTTACATGCTGGGTTTTTTTATGGCACATTTAGCACTGATAAGTTGTCACACTCTTGCTTAATATGTTAACATTCTGTCTGTAAACTGTATATGCATAGCTACCTTTTTGAAGCAATATTGAGATTTACTTAAGAACGTGGGGCCCAATAAATACCATCAATGGTGCCCAGTCCAAGAGATGGTGGATCCTATAGGTAAACACCACCTCATCATGCACTAAAACTTACTAAAAAAAAAAAAGATGTGAAGTTCACACATATAGAAAATGGACATTTTGTGAATACATATTACACGTATTGTAAAATAGATAGAGCTCATATGTAGAGTTTGTTTGATAAACTTTCCTACTACTTTGTCTAAATTAGAAGCAAATTGGTTGAACATTACTTCTACCTAAAATGGCAGAAAACGCACCTATCTTGGTGATGGACAGGACAGCTAGAGGGGATATGGAGGAGGCTGTTATTTTTTTTTTAATAGGTGTACTTTCACCAATTTGCTGATAATTCATTGAAAGTAGATGATCGGTACAATTGCTGCCAATGCATTTTTTAAAGCTGTATTGTCATGAGTCAAATTTGATCATGTTAGGTTCTTGCATAGGTCCTATAGCATTGATAAGTTTCCACCCTTTTTCCTACATACACACATCTCTCCTGCATACACACAACTCTACTACTATCACACACGCAATTTTCCGAAATACACACACAACTCTCCTCCATACACAAACACAGTTCTAACACATATAGCTTTTCTACAGCTTTGAAGTATGCACTCACACCTCTGTTACATACACGCACTGTTTTGCTACATACTTGTACACAGCTTTCTTACATACACCAACAGCTCTCTTATATACTCATGCAGCTCCACACACACAAACACTTATATATATATATATATATATGTACACTCATCCATCGTATACATTACCACATCTTGAAATTCCTTCCAGGAATGTGACTGATCACATGACCTGAAAGGTTCAATGGCTAATCAACAACTTTGTTTGATTGGGACCCTATCCATGCCACCTCACATATCAGGAGTGTCGTTCTTCTTTTCATAAAGAGGTCCAAGGGCTAGTCTTGCAGAAGTTTTTTCAGCTACACAGGATGCGCAACATCCGTGCAAGTCCTGGTGACTTTCTCCCCTGCACTGCACCGATCAGATAGATCAGTGTGGGGCAGGAGAAAGGAGAACAGTTCTTTCAGTGATCATGAAGGATGCTGTCAGTGTTTTCCTCCATCAGAATAAGCAGCCTCTAGACTGTAAGAAACACACACATTTTAACATCATTTTGATTGTCTAAAATTTACTGCAGCTAAAAATTACATTTGGTTTACAATGCATTTTGCCAGATATGTTGTCACTTGTCAAAGCTAAGAATTTTACATGCTGGGTTTTTTTATGGCACATTTAGCACTGATAAGTTGTCACACTCTTGCTTAATATGTTAACATTCTGTCTGTAAACTGTATATGCATAGCTACCTTTTTGAAGCAATATTGAGATTTACTTAAGAACGTGGGGCCCAATAAATACCATCAATGGTGCCCAGTCCAAGAGATGGTGGATCCTATAGGTAAACACCACCTCATCATGCACTAAAACTTACTAAAAAAAAAAAAGATGTGAAGTTCACACATATAGAAAATGGACATTTTGTGAATACATATTACACGTATTGTAAAATAGATAGAGCTCATATGTAGAGTTTGTTTGATAAACTTTCCTACTACTTTGTCTAAATTAGAAGCAAATTGGTTGAACATTACTTCTACCTAAAATGGCAGAAAACGCACCTATCTTGGTGATGGACAGGACAGCTAGAGGGGATATGGAGGAGGCTGTTATTTTTTTTTTAATAGGTGTACTTTCACCAATTTGCTGATAATTCATTGAAAGTAGATGATCGGTACAATTGCTGCCAATGCATTTTTTAAAGCTGTATTGTCATGAGTCAAATTTGATCATGTTAGGTTCTTGCATAGGTCCTATAGCATTGATAAGTTTCCACCCTCTTTCCTACATACACACATCTCTCCTGCATACACACAACTCTACTACTATCACACACGCAATTTTCCGAAATACACACACAACTCTCCTCCATACACAAACACAGTTCTAACACATATAGCTTTTCTACAGCTTTGAAGTATGCACTCACACCTCTGTTACATACACGCACTGTTTTGCTACATACTTGTACACAGCTTTCTTACATACACCAACAGCTCTCTTATATACTCATGCAGCTCCACACACACAAACACATATATATATATATATATATATATATGTACACTCATCCATCGTATACATTACCACATCTTGAAATTCCTTCCAGGAATGTGACTGATCACATGACCTGAAAGGTTCAATGGCTAATCAACAACTTTGTTTGATTGGGACCCTATCCATGCCACCTCACATATCAGGAGTGTCGTTCTTCTTTTCATAAAGAGGTCCAAGGGCTAGTCTTGCAGAAGTTTTTTCAGCTACACAGGATGCGCAACATCCGTGCAAGTCCTGGTGACTTTCTCCCCTGCACTGCACCGATCAGATAGATCAGTGTGGGGCAGGAGAAAGGAGAACAGTTCTTTCAGTGATCATGAAGGATGCTGTCAGTGTTTTCCTCCATCAGAATAAGCAGCCTCTAGACTGTAAGAAACACACACATTTTAACATCATTTTGATTGTCTAAAATTTACTGCAGCTAAAAATTACATTTGGTTTACAATGCATTTTGCCAGATATGTTGTCACTTGTCAAAGCTAAGAATTTTACATGCTGGGTTTTTTTATGGCACATTTAGCACTGATAAGTTGTCACACTCTTGCTTAATATGTTAACATTCTGTCTGTAAACTGTATATGCATAGCTACCTTTTTGAAGCAATATTGAGATTTACTTAAGAACGTGGGGCCCAATAAATACCATCAATGGTGCCCAGTCCAAGAGATGGTGGATCCTATAGGTAAACACCACCTCATCATGCACTAAAACTTACTAAAAAAAAAAAAGATGTGAAGTTCACACATATAGAAAATGGACATTTTGTGAATACATATTACACGTATTGTAAAATAGATAGAGCTCATATGTAGAGTTTGTTTGATAAACTTTCCTACTACTTTGTCTAAATTAGAAGCAAATTGGTTGAACATTACTTCTACCTAAAATGGCAGAAAACGCACCTATCTTGGTGATGGACAGGACAGCTAGAGGGGATATGGAGGAGGCTGTTATTTTTTTTTTAATAGGTGTACTTTCACCAATTTGCTGATAATTCATTGAAAGTAGATGATCGGTACAATTGCTGCCAATGCATTTTTTAAAGCTGTATTGTCATGAGTCAAATTTGATCATGTTAGGTTCTTGCATAGGTCCTATAGCATTGATAAGTTTCCACCCTTTTTCCTACATACACACATCTCTCCTGCATACACACAACTCTACTACTATCACACACGCAATTTTCCGAAATACACACACAACTCTCCTCCATACACAAACACAGTTCTAACACATATAGCTTTTCTACAGCTTTGAAGTATGCACTCACACCTCTGTTACATACACGCACTGTTTTGCTACATACTTGTACACAGCTTTCTTACATACACCAACAGCTCTCTTATATACTCATGCAGCTCCACACACACAAACACTTATATATATATATATATATATATATATATATATATGTACACTCATCCATCGTATACATTACCACATCTTGAAATTCCTTCCAGGAATGTGACTGATCACATGACCTGAAAGGTTCAATGGCTAATCAACAACTTTGTTTGATTGGGACCCTATCCATGCCACCTCACATATCAGGAGTGTCGTTCTTCTTTTCATAAAGAGGCCCAAGGGCTAGTCTTGCAGAAGTTTTTTCAGCTACACAGGATGCGCAACATCCGTGCAAGTCCTGGTGACTTTCTCCCCTGCACTGCACCGATCAGATAGATCAGTGTGGGGCAGGAGAAAGGAGAACAGTTCTTTCAGTGATCATGAAGGATGCTGTCAGTGTTTTCCTCCATCAGAATAAGCAGCCTCTAGACTGTAAGAAACACACACATTTTAACATCATTTTGATTGTCTAAAATTTACTGCAGCTAAAAATTACATTTGGTTTACAATGCATTTTGCCAGATATGTTGTCACTTGTCAAAGCTAAGAATTTTACATGCTGGGTTTTTTTATGGCACATTTAGCACTGATAAGTTGTCACACTCTTGCTTAATATGTTAACATTCTGTCTGTAAACTGTATATGCATAGCTACCTTTTTGAAGCAATATTGAGATTTACTTAAGAACGTGGGGCCCAATAAATACCATCAATGGTGCCCAGTCCAAGAGATGTTGGATCCTATAGGTAAACACCACCTCATCATGCACTAAAACTTACTAAAAAAAAAAAAGATGTGAAGTTCACACATATAGAAAATGGACATTTTGTGAATACATATTACACGTATTGTAAAATAGATAGAGCTCATATGTAGAGTTTGTTTGATAAACTTTCCTACTACTTTGTCTAAATTAGAAGCAAATTGGTTGAACATTACTTCTACCTAAAATGGCAGAAAACGCACCTATCTTGGTGATGGACAGGACAGCTAGAGGGGATATGGAGGAGGCTGTTATTTTTTTTTTAATAGGTGTACTTTCACCAATTTGCTGATAATTCATTGAAAGTAGATGATCGGTACAATTGCTGCCAATGCATTTTTTAAAGCTGTATTGTCATGAGTCAAATTTGATCATGTTAGGTTCTTGCATAGGTCCTATAGCATTGATAAGTTTCCACCCTTTTTCCTACATACACACATCTCTCCTGCATACACACAACTCTACTACTATCACACACGCAATTTTCCGAAATACACACACAACTCTCCTCCATACACAAACACAGTTCTAACACATATAGCTTTTCTACAGCTTTGAAGTATGCACTCACACCTCTGTTACATACACGCACTGTTTTGCTACATACTTGTACACAGCTTTCTTACATACACCAACAGCTCTCTTATATACTCATGCAGCTCCACACACACAAACACTTATATATATATATATATATATATGTACACTCATCCATCGTATACATTACCACATCTTGAAATTCCTTCCAGGAATGTGACTGATCACATGACCTGAAAGGTTCAATGGCTAATCAACAACTTTGTTTGATTGGGACCCTATCCATGCCACCTCACATATCAGGAGTGTCGTTCTTCTTTTCATAAAGAGGTCCAAGGGCTAGTCTTGCAGAAGTTTTTTCAGCTACACAGGATGCGCAACATCCGTGCAAGTCCTGGTGACTTTCTCCCCTGCACTGCACCGATCAGATAGATCAGTGTGGGGCAGGAGAAAGGAGAACAGTTCTTTCAGTGATCATGAAGGATGCTGTCAGTGTTTTCCTCCATCAGAATAAGCAGCCTCTAGACTGTAAGAAACACACACATTTTAACATCATTTTGATTGTCTAAAATTTACTGCAGCTAAAAATTACATTTGGTTTACAATGCATTTTGCCAGATATGTTGTCACTTGTCAAAGCTAAGAATTTTACATGCTGGGTTTTTTTATGGCACATTTAGCACTGATAAGTTGTCACACTCTTGCTTAATATGTTAACATTCTGTCTGTAAACTGTATATGCATAGCTACCTTTTTGAAGCAATATTGAGATTTACTTAAGAACGTGGGGCCCAATAAATACCATCAATGGTGCCCAGTCCAAGAGATGGTGGATCCTATAGGTAAACACCACCTCATCATGCACTAAAACTTACTAAAAAAAAAAAAGATGTGAAGTTCACACATATAGAAAATGGACATTTTGTGAATACATATTACACGTATTGTAAAATAGATAGAGCTCATATGTAGAGTTTGTTTGATAAACTTTCCTACTACTTTGTCTAAATTAGAAGCAAATTGGTTGAACATTACTTCTACCTAAAATGGCAGAAAACGCACCTATCTTGGTGATGGACAGGACAGCTAGAGGGGATATGGAGGAGGCTGTTATTTTTTTTTTAATAGGTGTACTTTCACCAATTTGCTGATAATTCATTGAAAGTAGATGATCGGTACAATTGCTGCCAATGCATTTTTTAAAGCTGTATTGTCATGAGTCAAATTTGATCATGTTAGGTTCTTGCATAGGTCCTATAGCATTGATAAGTTTCCACCCTCTTTCCTACATACACACATCTCTCCTGCATACACACAACTCTACTACTATCACACACGCAATTTTCCGAAATACACACACAACTCTCCTCCATACACAAACACAGTTCTAACACATATAGCTTTTCTACAGCTTTGAAGTATGCACTCACACCTCTGTTACATACACGCACTGTTTTGCTACATACTTGTACACAGCTTTCTTACATACACCAACAGCTCTCTTATATACTCATGCAGCTCCACACACACAAACACATATATATATATATATATATATATATATATATATATGTACACTCATCCATCGTATACATTACCACATCTTGAAATTCCTTCCAGGAATGTGACTGATCACATGACCTGAAAGGTTCAATGGCTAATCAACAACTTTGTTTGATTGGGACCCTATCCATGCCACCTCACATATCAGGAGTGTCGTTCTTCTTTTCATAAAGAGGTCCAAGGGCTAGTCTTGCAGAAGTTTTTTCAGCTACACAGGATGCGCAACATCCGTGC
The DNA here is from genome assembly GCF_046119375.1 of Phyllobates terribilis. Lineage (NCBI taxonomy): Eukaryota > Metazoa > Chordata > Amphibia > Anura > Dendrobatidae > Phyllobates > Phyllobates terribilis. Next base: position 31,693 of record NW_027368090.1, read on the forward strand.
AAGTCCTGGTGACTTTCTCCCCTGCACTGCACCGATCAGATAGATCAGTGTGGGGCAGGAGAAAGGAGAACAGTTCTTTCAGTGATCATGAAGGATGCTGTCAGTGTTTTCCTCCATCAGAATAAGCAGCCTCTAGACTGTAAGAAACACACACATTTTAACATCATTTTGATTGTCTAAAATTTACTGCAGCTAAAAATTACATTTGGTTTACAATGCATTTTGCCAGATATGTTGTCACTTGTCAAAGCTAAGAATTTTACATGCTGGGTTTTTTTATGGCACATTTAGCACTGATAAGTTGTCACACTCTTGCTTAATATGTTAACATTCTGTCTGTAAACTGTATATGCATAGCTACCTTTTTGAAGCAATATTGAGATTTACTTAAGAACGTGGGGCCCAATAAATACCATCAATGGTGCCCAGTCCAAGAGATGGTGGATCCTATAGGTAAACACCACCTCATCATGCACTAAAACTTACTAAAAAAAAAAAAAGATGTGAAGTTCACACATATAGAAAATGGACATTTTGTGAATACATATTACACGTATTGTAAAATAGATAGAGCTCATATGTAGAGTTTGTTTGATAAACTTTCCTACTACTTTGTCTAAATTAGAAGCAAATTGGTTGAACATTACTTCTACCTAAAATGGCAGAAAACGCACCTATCTTGGTGATGGACAGGACAGCTAGAGGGGATATGGAGGAGGCTGTTATTTTTTTTTTAATAGGTGTACTTTCACCAATTTGCTGATAATTCATTGAAAGTAGATGATCGGTACAATTGCTGCCAATGCATTTTTTAAAGCTGTATTGTCATGAGTCAAATTTGATCATGTTAGGTTCTTGCATAGGTCCTATAGCATTGATAAGTTTCCACCCTCTTTCCTACATACACACATCTCTCCTGCATACACACAACTCTACTACTATCACACACGCAATTTTCCGAAATACACACACAACTCTCCTCCATACACAAACACAGTTCTAACACATATAGCTTTTCTACAGCTTTGAAGTATGCACTCACACCTCTGTTACATACACGCACTGTTTTGCTACATACTTGTACACAGCTTTCTTACATACACCAACAGCTCTCTTATATACTCATGCAGCTCCACACACACAAACACTTATATATATATATATATATATATATATATATATATATGTACACTCATCCATCGTATACATTACCACATCTTGAAATTCCTTCCAGGAATGTGACTGATCACATGACCTGAAAGGTTGAATGGCTAATCAACAACTTTGTTTGATTGGGACCCTATCCATGCCACCTCACATATCAGGAGTGTCGTTCTTCTTTTCATAAAGAGGTCCAAGGGCTAGTCTTGCAGAAGTTTTTTCAGCTACACAGGATGCGCAACATCCGTGCAAGTCCTGGTGACTTTCTCCCCTGCATTGCACCGATCAGATAGATCAGTGTGGGGCAGGAGAAAGGAGAACAGTTCTTTCAGTGATCATGAAGGATGCTGTCAGTGTTTTCCTCCATCAGAATAAGCAGCCTCTAGACTGTAAGAAACACACACATTTTAACATCATTTTGATTGTCTAAAATTTACTGCAGCTAAAAATTACATTTGGTTTACAATGCATTTTGCCAGATATGTTGTCACTTGTCAAAGCTAAGAATTTTACATGCTGGGTTTTTTTATGGCACATTTAGCACTGATAAGTTGTCACACTCTTGCTTAATATGTTAACATTCTGTCTGTAAACTGTATATGCATAGCTACCTTTTTGAAGCAATATTGAGATTTACTTAAGAACGTGGGGCCCAATAAATACCATCAATGGTGCCCAGTCCAAGAGATGGTGGATCCTATAGGTAAACACCACCTCATCATGCACTAAAACTTACTAAAAAAAAAAAAAGATGTGAAGTTCACACATATAGAAAATGGACATTTTGTGAATACATATTACACGTATTGTAAAATAGATAGAGCTCATATGTAGAGTTTGTTTGATAAACTTTCCTACTACTTTGTCTAAATTAGAAGCAAATTGGTTGAACATTACTTCTACCTAAAATGGCAGAAAACGCACCTATCTTGGTGATGGACAGGACAGCTAGAGGGGATATGGAGGAGGCTGTTATTTTTTTTTTAATAGGTGTACTTTCACCAATTTGCTGATAATTCATTGAAAGTAGATGATCGGTACAATTGCTGCCAATGCATTTTTTAAAGCTGTATTGTCATGAGTCAAATTTGATCATGTTAGGTTCTTGCATAGGTCCTATAGCATTGATAAGTTTCCACCCTCTTTCCTACATACACACATCTCTCCTGCATACACACAACTCTACTACTATCACACACGCAATTTTCCGAAATACACACACAACTCTCCTCCATACACAAACACAGTTCTAACACATATAGCTTTTCTACAGCTTTGAAGTATGCACTCACACCTCTGTTACATACACGCACTGTTTTGCTACATACTTGTACACAGCTTTCTTACATACACCAACAGCTCTCTTATATACTCATGCAGCTCCACACACACAAACACTTATATATATATATATATATATATATATATATGTACACTCATCCATCGTATACATTACCACATCTTGAAATTCCTTCCAGGAATGTGACTGATCACATGACCTGAAAGGTTCAATGGCTAATCAACAACTTTGTTTGATTGGGACCCTATCCATGCCACCTCACATATCAGGAGTGTCGTTCTTCTTTTCATAAAGAGGTCCAAGGGCTAGTCTTGCAGAAGTTTTTTCAGCTACACAGGATGCGCAACATCCGTGCAAGTCCTGGTGACTTTCTCCCCTGCACTGCACCGATCAGATAGATCAGTGTGGGGCAGGAGAAAGGAGAACAGTTCTTTCAGTGATCATGAAGGATGCTGTCAGTGTTTTCCTCCATCAGAATAAGCAGCCTCTAGACTGTAAGAAACACACACATTTTAACATCATTTTGATTGTCTAAAATTTACTGCAGCTAAAAATTACATTTGGTTTACAATGCATTTTGCCAGATATGTTGTCACTTGTCAAAGCTAAGAATTTTACATGCTGGGTTTTTTTATGGCACATTTAGCACTGATAAGTTGTCACACTCTTGCTTAATATGTTAACATTCTGTCTGTAAACTGTATATGCATAGCTACCTTTTTGAAGCAATATTGAGATTTACTTAAGAACGTGGGGCCCAATAAATACCATCAATGGTGCCCAGTCCAAGAGATGGTGGATCCTATAGGTAAACACCACCTCATCATGCACTAAAACTTACTAAAAAAAAAAAAGATGTGAAGTTCACACATATAGAAAATGGACATTTTGTGAATACATATTACACGTATTGTAAAATAGATAGAGCTCATATGTAGAGTTTGTTTGATAAACTTTCCTACTACTTTGTCTAAATTAGAAGCAAATTGGTTGAACATTACTTCTACCTAAAATGGCAGAAAACGCACCTATCTTGGTGATGGACAGGACAGCTAGAGGGGATATGGAGGAGGCTGTTATTTTTTTTTTAATAGGTGTACTTTCACCAATTTACTGATAATTAATTGAAAGTAGATGATCGGTACAATTGCTGCCAATGCATTTTTTAAAGCTGTATTGTCATGAGTCAAATTTGATCATGTTAGGTTCTTGCATAGGTCCTATAGCATTGATAAGTTTCCACCCTCTTTCCTACATACACACATCTCTCCTGCATACACACAACTCTACTACTATCACACACGCAATTTTCCGAAATACACACACAACTCTCCTCCATACACAAACACAGTTCTAACACATATAGCTTTTCTACAGCTTTGAAGTATGCACTCACACCTCTGTTACATACACGCACTGTTTTGCTACATACTTGTACACAGCTTTCTTACATACACCAACAGCTCTCTTATATACTCATGCAGCTCCACACACACAAACACTTATATATATATATATATATATATATATATATATGTACACTCATCCATCGTATACATTACCACATCTTGAAATTCCTTCCAGGAATGTGACTGATCACATGACCTGAAAGGTTCAATGGCTAATCAACAACTTTGTTTGATTGGGACCCTATCCATGCCACCTCACATATCAGGAGTGTCGTTCTTCTTTTCATAAAGAGGTCCAAGGGCTAGTCTTGCAGAAGTTTTTTCAGCTACACAGGATGCGCAACATCCGTGCAAGTCCTGGTGACTTTCTCCCCTGCACTGCACCGATCAGATAGATCAGTGTGGGGCAGGAGAAAGGAGAACAGTTCTTTCAGTGATCATGAAGGATGCTGTCAGTGTTTTCCTCCATCAGAATAAGCAGCCTCTAGACTGTAAGAAACACACACATTTTAACATCATTTTGATTGTCTAAAATTTACTGCAGCTAAAAATTACATTTGGTTTACAATGCATTTTGCCAGATATGTTGTCACTTGTCAAAGCTAAGAATTTTACATGCTGGGTTTTTTTATGGCACATTTAGCACTGATAAGTTGTCACACTCTTGCTTAATATGTTAACATTCTGTCTGTAAACTGTATATGCATAGCTACCTTTTTGAAGCAATATTGAGATTTACTTAAGAACGTGGGGCCCAATAAATACCATCAATGGTGCCCAGTCCAAGAGATGGTGGATCCTATAGGTAAACACCACCTCATCATGCACTAAAACTTACTAAAAAAAAAAAAAGATGTGAAGTTCACACATATAGAAAATGGACATTTTGTGAATACATATTACACGTATTGTAAAATAGATAGAGCTCATATGTAGAGTTTGTTTGATAAACTTTCCTACTACTTTGTCTAAATTAGAAGCAAATTGGTTGAACATTACTTCTACCTAAAATGGCAGAAAACGCACCTATCTTGGTGATGGACAGGACAGCTAGAGGGGATATGGAGGAGGCTGTTATTTTTTTTTTAATAGGTGTACTTTCACCAATTTGCTGATAATTCATTGAAAGTAGATGATCGGTACAATTGCTGCCAATGCATTTTTTAAAGCTGTATTGTCATGAGTCAAATTTGATCATGTTAGGTTCTTGCATAGGTCCTATAGCATTGATAAGTTTCCACCCTCTTTCCTACATACACACATCTCTCCTGCATACACACAACTCTACTACTATCACACACGCAATTTTCCGAAATACACACACAACTCTCCTCCATACACAAACACAGTTCTAACACATATAGCTTTTCTACAGCTTTGAAGTATGCACTCACACCTCTGTTACATACACGCACTGTTTTGCTACATACTTGTACACAGCTTTCTTACATACACCAACAGCTCTCTTATATACTCATGCAGCTCCACACACACAAACACTTATATATATATATATATATATATATATATATGTACACTCATCCATCGTATACATTACCACATCTTGAAATTCCTTCCAGGAATGTGACTGATCACATGACCTGAAAGGTTCAATGGCTAATCAACAACTTTGTTTGATTGGGACCCTATCCATGCCACCTCACATATCAGGAGTGTCGTTCTTCTTTTCATAAAGAGGTCCAAGGGCTAGTCTTGCAGAAGTTTTTTCAGCTACACAGGATGCGCAACATCCGTGCAAGTCCTGGTGACTTTCTCCCCTGCACTGCACCGATCAGATAGATCAGTGTGGGGCAGGAGAAAGGAGAACAGTTCTTTCAGTGATCATGAAGGATGCTGTCAGTGTTTTCCTCCATCAGAATAAGCAGCCTCTAGACTGTAAGAAACACACACATTTTAACATCATTTTGATTGTCTAAAATTTACTGCAGCTAAAAATTACATTTGGTTTACAATGCATTTTGCCAGATATGTTGTCACTTGTCAAAGCTAAGAATTTTACATGCTGGGTTTTTTTATGGCACATTTAGCACTGATAAGTTGTCACACTCTTGCTTAATATGTTAACATTCTGTCTGTAAACTGTATATGCATAGCTACCTTTTTGAAGCAATATTGAGATTTACTTAAGAACGTGGGGCCCAATAAATACCATCAATGGTGCCCAGTCCAAGAGATGGTGGATCCTATAGGTAAACACCACCTCATCATGCACTAAAACTTACTAAAAAAAAAAAAAGATGTGAAGTTCACACATATAGAAAATGGACATTTTGTGAATACATATTACACGTATTGTAAAATAGATAGAGCTCATATGTAGAGTTTGTTTGATAAACTTTCCTACTACTTTGTCTAAATTAGAAGCAAATTGGTTGAACATTACTTCTACCTAAAATGGCAGAAAACGCACCTATCTTGGTGATGGACAGGACAGCTAGAGGGGATATGGAGGAGGCTGTTATTTTTTTTTTAATAGGTGTACTTTCACCAATTTGCTGATAATTCATTGAAAGTAGATGATCGGTACAATTGCTGCCAATGCATTTTTTAAAGCTGTATTGTCATGAGTCAAATTTGATCATGTTAGGTTCTTGCATAGGTCCTATAGCATTGATAAGTTTCCACCCTCTTTCCTACATACACACATCTCTCCTGCATACACACAACTCTACTACTATCACACACGCAATTTTCCGAAATACACACACAACTCTCCTCCATACACAAACACAGTTCTAACACATATAGCTTTTCTACAGCTTTGAAGTATGCACTCACACCTCTGTTACATACACGCACTGTTTTGCTACATACTTGTACACAGCTTTCTTACATACACCAACAGCTCTCTTATATACTCATGCAGCTCCACACACACAAACACTTATATATATATATATATATATATATATATATATATATATATATATGTACACTCATCCATCGTATACATTACCACATCTTGAAATTCCTTCCAGGAATGTGACTGATCACATGACCTGAAAGGTTCAATGGCTAATCAACAACTTTGTTTGATTGGGACCCTATCCATGCCACCTCACATATCAGGAGTGTCGTTCTTCTTTTCATAAAGAGGTCCAAGGGCTAGTCTTGCAGAAGTTTTTTCAGCTACACAGGATGCGCAACATCCGTGCAAGTCCTGGTGACTTTCTCCCCTGCACTGCACCGATCAGATAGATCAGTGTGGGGCAGGAGAAAGGAGAACAGTTCTTTCAGTGATCATGAAGGATGCTGTCAGTGTTTTCCTCCATCAGAATAAGCAGCCTCTAGACTGTAAGAAACACACACATTTTAACATCATTTTGATTGTCTAAAATTTACTGCAGCTAAAAATTACATTTGGTTTACAATGCATTTTGCCAGATATGTTGTCACTTGTCAAAGCTAAGAATTTTACATGCTGGGTTTTTTTATGGCACATTTAGCACTGATAAGTTGTCACACTCTTGCTTAATATGTTAACATTCTGTCTGTAAACTGTATATGCATAGCTACCTTTTTGAAGCAATATTGAGATTTACTTAAGAACGTGGGGCCCAATAAATACCATCAATGGTGCCCAGTCCAAGAGATGGTGGATCCTATAGGTAAACACCACCTCATCATGCACTAAAACTTACTAAAAAAAAAAAAAGATGTGAAGTTCACACATATAGAAAATGGACATTTTGTGAATACATATTACACGTATTGTAAAATAGATAGAGCTCATATGTAGAGTTTGTTTGATAAACTTTCCTACTACTTTGTCTAAATTAGAAGCAAATTGGTTGAACATTACTTCTACCTAAAATGGCAGAAAACGCACCTATCTTGGTGATGGACAGGACAGCTAGAGGGGATATGGAGGAGGCTGTTATTTTTTTTTTAATAGGTGTACTTTCACCAATTTGCTGATAATTCATTGAAAGTAGATGATCGGTACAATTGCTGCCAATGCATTTTTTAAAGCTGTATTGTCATGAGTCAAATTTGATCATGTTAGGTTCTTGCATAGGTCCTATAGCATTGATAAGTTTCCACCCTCTTTCCTACATACACACATCTCTCCTGCATACACACAACTCTACTACTATCACACACGCAATTTTCCGAAATACACACACAACTCTCCTCCATACACAAACACAGTTCTAACACATATAGCTTTTCTACAGCTTTGAAGTATGCACTCACACCTCTGTTACATACACGCACTGTTTTGCTACATACTTGTACACAGCTTTCTTACATACACCAACAGCTCTCTTATATACTCATGCAGCTCCACACACACAAACACTTATATATATATATATATATATATATATATATATGTACACTCATCCATCGTATACATTACCACATCTTGAAATTCCTTCCAGGAATGTGACTGATCACATGACCTGAAAGGTTGAATGGCTAATCAACAACTTTGTTTGATTGGGACCCTATCCATGCCACCTCACATATCAGGAGTGTCGTTCTTCTTTTCATAAAGAGGTCCAAGGGCTAGTCTTGCAGAAGTTTTTTCAGCTACACAGGATGCGCAACATCCGTGCAAGTCCTGGTGACTTTCTCCCCTGCACTGCACCGATCAGATAGATCAGTGTGGGGCAGGAGAAAGGAGAACAGTTCTTTCAGTGATCATGAAGGATGCTGTGTTTTCCTCCATCAGAATAAGCAGCCTCTAGACTGTAAGAAACACACACATTTTAACATCATTTTGATTGTCTAAAATTTACTGCAGCTAAAAATTACATTTGGTTTACAATGCATTTTGCCAGATATGTTGTCACTTGTCAAAGCTAAGAATTTTACATGCTGGTTTTTTTTATGGCACATTTAGCACTGATAAGTTGTCACACTCTTGCTTAATATGTTAACATTCTGTCTGTAAACTGTATATGCATAGCTACCTTTTTGAAGCAATATTGAGATTTACTTAAGAACGTGGGGCCCAATAAATACCATCAATGGTGCCCAGTCCAAGAGATGGTGGATCCTATAGGTAAACACCACCTCATCATGCACTAAAACTTACTAAAAAAAAAAAAGATGTGAAGTTCACACATATAGAAAATGGACATTTTGTGAATACATATTACACGTATTGTAAAATAGATAGAGCTCATATGTAGAGTTTGTTTGATAAACTTTCCTACTACTTTGTCTAAATTAGAAGCAAATTGGTTGAACATTACTTCTACCTAAAATGGCAGAAAACGCACCTATCTTGGTGATGGACAGGACAGCTAGAGGGGATATGGAGGAGGCTGTTATTTTTTTTTTAATAGGTGTACTTTCACCAATTTGCTGATAATTCATTGAAAGTAGATGATCGGTACAATTGCTGCCAATGCATTTTTTAAAGCTGTATTGTCATGAGTCAAATTTGATCATGTTAGGTTCTTGCATAGGTCCTATAGCATTGATAAGTTTCCACCCGCTTTCCTACATACACACATCTCTCCTGCATACACACAACTCTACTACTATCACACACGCAATTTTCCGAAATACACACACAACTCTCCTCCATACACAAACACAGTTCTAACACATATAGCTTTTCTACAGCTTTGAAGTATGCACTCACACCTCTGTTACATACACGCACTGTTTTGCTACATACTTGTACACAGCTTTCTTACATACCATACACCAACAGCTCTCTTATATACTCATGCAGCTCCACACACACAAACACTTATATATATATATATATATGTACACTCATCCATCGTATACATTACCACATCTTGAAATTCCTTCCAGGAATGTGACTGATCACATGACCTGAAAGGTTCAATGGCTAATCAACAACTTTGTTTGATTGGGACCCTATCCATGCCACCTCACATATCAGGAGTGTCGTTCTTCTTTTCATAAAGAGGTCCAAGGGCTAGTCTTGCAGAAGTTTTTTCAGCTACACAGGATGCGCAACATCCGTGCAAGTCCTGGTGACTTTCTCCCCTGCACTGCACCGATCAGATAGATCAGTGTGGGGCAGGAGAAAGGAGAACAGTTCTTTCAGTGATCATGAAGGATGCTGTCAGTGTTTTCCTCCATCAGAATAAGCAGCCTCTAGACTGTAAGAAACACACACATTTTAACATCATTTTGATTGTCTAAAATTTACTGCAGCTAAAAATTACATTTGGTTTACAATGCATTTTGCCAGATATGTTGTCACTTGTCAAAGCTAAGAATTTTACATGCTGGGTTTTTTTATGGCACATTTAGCACTGATAAGTTGTCACACTCTTGCTTAATATGTTAACATTCTGTCTGTAAACTGTATATGCATAGCTACCTTTTTGAAGCAATATTGAGATTTACTTAAGAACGTGGGGCCCAATAAATACCATCAATGGTGCCCAGTCCAAGAGATGGTGGATCCTATAGGTAAACACCACCTCATCATGCACTAAAACTTACTAAAAAAAAAAAAAGATGTGAAGTTCACACATATAGAAAATGGACATTTTGTGAATACATATTACACGTATTGTAAAATAGATAGAGCTCATATGTAGAGTTTGTTTGATAAACTTTCCTACTACTTTGTCTAAATTAGAAGCAAATTGGTTGAACATTACTTCTACCTAAAATGGCAGAAAACGCACCTATCTTGGTGATGGACAGGACAGCTAGAGGGGATATGGAGGAGGCTGTTATTTTTTTTTTAATAGGTGTACTTTCACCAATTTGCTGATAATTCATTGAAAGTAGATGATCGGTACAATTGCTGCCAATGCATTTTTTAAAGCTGTATTGTCATGAGTCAAATTTGATCATGTTAGGTTCTTGCATAGGTCCTATAGCATTGATAAGTTTCCACCCTCTTTCCTACATACACACATCTCTCCTGCATACACACAACTCTACTACTATCACACACGCAATTTTCCGAAATACACACACAACTCTCCTCCATACACAAACACAGTTCTAACACATATAGCTTTTCTACAGCTTTGAAGTATGCACTCACACCTCTGTTACATACACGCACTGTTTTGCTACATACTTGTACACAGCTTTCTTACATACACCAACAGCTCTCTTATATACTCATGCAGCTCCACACACACAAACACTTATATATATATATATATATATATATATATATATGTACACTCATCCATCGTATACATTACCACATCTTGAAATTCCTTCCAGGAATGTGACTGATCACATGACCTGAAAGGTTGAATGGCTAATCAACAACTTTGTTTGATTGGGACCCTATCCATGCCACCTCACATATCAGGAGTGTCGTTCTTCTTTTCATAAAGAGGTCCAAGGGCTAGTCTTGCAGAAGTTTTTTCAGCTACACAGGATGCGCAACATCCGTGCAAGTCCTGGTGACTTTCTCCCCTGCACTGCACCGATCAGATAGATCAGTGTGGGGCAGGAGAAAGGAGAACAGTTCTTTCAGTGATCATGAAGGATGCTGTGTTTTCCTCCATCAGAATAAGCAGCCTCTAGACTGTAAGAAACACACACATTTTAACATCATTTTGATTGTCTAAAATTTACTGCAGCTAAAAATTACATTTGGTTTACAATGCATTTTGCCAGATATGTTGTCACTTGTCAAAGCTAAGAATTTTACATGCTGGGTTTTTTTATGGCACATTTAGCACTGATAAGTTGTCACACTCTTGCTTAATATGTTAACATTCTGTCTGTAAACTGTATATGCATAGCTACCTTTTTGAAGCAATATTGAGATTTACTTAAGAACGTGGGGCCCAATAAATACCATCAATGGTGCCCAGTCCAAGAGATGGTGGATCCTATAGGTAAACACCACCTCATCATGCACTAAAACTTACTAAAAAAAAAAAAGATGTGAAGTTCACACATATAGAAAATGGACATTTTGTGAATACATATTACACGTATTGTAAAATAGATAGAGCTCATATGTAGAGTTTGTTTGATAAACTTTCCTACTACTTTGTCTAAATTAGAAGCAAATTGGTTGAACATTACTTCTACCTAAAATGGCAGAAAACGCACCTATCTTGGTGATGGACAGGACAGCTAGAGGGGATATGGAGGAGGCTGTTATTTTTTTTTTAATAGGTGTACTTTCACCAATTTGCTGATAATTCATTGAAAGTAGATGATCGGTACAATTGCTGCCAATGCATTTTTTAAAGCTGTATTGTCATGAGTCAAATTTGATCATGTTAGGTTCTTGCATAGGTCCTATAGCATTGATAAGTTTCCACCCGCTTTCCTACATACACACATCTCTCCTGCATACACACAACTCTACTACTATCACACACGCAATTTTCCGAAATACACACACAACTCTCCTCCATACACAAACACAGTTCTAACACATATAGCTTTTCTACAGCTTTGAAGTATGCACTCACACCTCTGTTACATACACGCACTGTTTTGCTACATACTTGTACACAGCTTTCTTACATACCATACACCAACAGCTCTCTTATATACTCATGCAGCTCCACACACACAAACACTTATATATATATATATATATGTACACTCATCCATCGTATACATTACCACATCTTGAAATTCCTTCCAGGAATGTGACTGATCACATGACCTGAAAGGTTCAATGGCTAATCAACAACTTTGTTTGATTGGGACCCTATCCATGCCACCTCACATATCAGGAGTGTCGTTCTTCTTTTCATAAAGAGGTCCAAGGGCTAGTCTTGCAGAAGTTTTTTCAGCTACACAGGATGCGCAACATCCGTGCAAGTCCTGGTGACTTTCTCCCCTGCACTGCACCGATCAGATAGATCAGTGTGGGGCAGGAGAAAGGAGAACAGTTCTTTCAGTGATCATGAAGGATGCTGTCAGTGTTTTCCTCCATCAGAATAAGCAGCCTCTAGACTGTAAGAAACACACACATTTTAACATCATTTTGATTGTCTAAAATTTACTGCAGCTAAAAATTACATTTGGTTTACAATGCATTTTGCCAGATATGTTGTCACTTGTCAAAGCTAAGAATTTTACATGCTGGGTTTTTTTATGGCACATTTAGCACTGATAAGTTGTCACACTCTTGCTTAATATGTTAACATTCTGTCTGTAAACTGTATATGCATAGCTACCTTTTTGAAGCAATATTGAGATTTACTTAAGAACGTGGGGCCCAATAAATACCATCAATGGTGCCCAGTCCAAGAGATGGTGGATCCTATAGGTAAACACCACCTCATCATGCACTAAAACTTACTAAAAAAAAAAAAAGATGTGAAGTTCACACATATAGAAAATGGACATTTTGTGAATACATATTACACGTATTGTAAAATAGATAGAGCTCATATGTAGAGTTTGTTTGATAAACTTTCCTACTACTTTGTCTAAATTAGAAGCAAATTGGTTGAACATTACTTCTACCTAAAATGGCAGAAAACGCACCTATCTTGGTGATGGACAGGACAGCTAGAGGGGATATGGAGGAGGCTGTTATTTTTTTTTTAATAGGTGTACTTTCACCAATTTGCTGATAATTCATTGAAAGTAGATGATCGGTACAATTGCTGCCAATGCATTTTTTAAAGCTGTATTGTCATGAGTCAAATTTGATCATGTTAGGTTCTTGCATAGGTCCTATAGCATTGATAAGTTTCCACCCTCTTTCCTACATACACACATCTCTCCTGCATACACACAACTCTACTACTATCACACACGCAATTTTCCGAAATACACACACAACTCTCCTCCATACACAAACACAGTTCTAACACATATAGCTTTTCTACAGCTTTGAAGTATGCACTCACACCTCTGTTACATACACGCACTGTTTTGCTACATACTTGTACACAGCTTTCTTACATACACCAACAGCTCTCTTATATACTCATGCAGCTCCACACACACAAACACTTATATATATATATATATATATATATATATATATATATATATATATGTACACTCATCCATCGTATACATTACCACATCTTGAAATTCCTTCCAGGAATGTGACTGATCACATGACCTGAAAGGTTCAATGGCTAATCAACAACTTTGTTTGATTGGGACCCTATCCATGCCACCTCACATATCAGGAGTGTCGTTCTTCTTTTCATAAAGAGGTCCAAGGGCTAGTCTTGCAGAAGTTTTTTCAGCTACACAGGATGCGCAACATCCGTGCAAGTCCTGGTGACTTTCTCCCCTGCACTGCACCGATCAGATAGATCAGTGTGGGGCAGGAGAAAGGAGAACAGTTCTTTCAGTGATCATGAAGGATGCTGTCAGTGTTTTCCTCCATCAGAATAAGCAGCCTCTAGACTGTAAGAAACACACACATTTTAACATCATTTTGATTGTCTAAAATTTACTGCAGCTAAAAATTACATTTGGTTTACAATGCATTTTGCCAGATATGTTGTCACTTGTCAAAGCTAAGAATTTTACATGCTGGGTTTTTTTATGGCACATTTAGCACTGATAAGTTGTCACACTCTTGCTTAATATGTTAACATTCTGTCTGTAAACTGTATATGCATAGCTACCTTTTTGAAGCAATATTGAGATTTACTTAAGAACGTGGGGCCCAATAAATACCATCAATGGTGCCCAGTCCAAGAGATGGTGGATCCTATAGGTAAACACCACCTCATCATGCACTAAAACTTACTAAAAAAAAAAAAAGATGTGAAGTTCACACATATAGAAAATGGACATTTTGTGAATACATATTACACGTATTGTAAAATAGATAGAGCTCATATGTAGAGTTTGTTTGATAAACTTTCCTACTACTTTGTCTAAATTAGAAGCAAATTGGTTGAACATTACTTCTACCTAAAATGGCAGAAAACGCACCTATCTTGGTGATGGACAGGACAGCTAGAGGGGATATGGAGGAGGCTGTTATTTTTTTTTTAATAGGTGTACTTTCACCAATTTGCTGATAATTCATTGAAAGTAGATGATCGGTACAATTGCTGCCAATGCATTTTTTAAAGCTGTATTGTCATGAGTCAAATTTGATCATGTTAGGTTCTTGCATAGGTCCTATAGCATTGATAAGTTTCCACCCTCTTTCCTACATACACACATCTCTCCTGCATACACACAACTCTACTACTATCACACACGCAATTTTCCGAAATACACACACAACTCTCCTCCATACACAAACACAGTTCTAACACATATAGCTTTTCTACAGCTTTGAAGTATGCACTCACACCTCTGTTACATACACGCACTGTTTTGCTACATACTTGTACACAGCTTTCTTACATACACCAACAGCTCTCTTATATACTCATGCAGCTCCACACACACAAACACTTATATATATATATATATATATATTATATATATATATGTACACTCATCCATCGTATACATTACCACATCTTGAAATTCCTTCCAGGAATGTGACTGATCACATGACCTGAAAGGTTGAATGGCTAATCAACAACTTTGTTTGATTGGGACCCTATCCATGCCACCTCACATATCAGGAGTGTCGTTCTTCTTTTCATAAAGAGGTCCAAGGGCTAGTCTTGCAGAAGTTTTTTCAGCTACACAGGATGCGCAACATCCGTGCAAGTCCTGGTGACTTTCTCCCCTGCACTGCACCGATCAGATAGATCAGTGTGGGGCAGGAGAAAGGAGAACAGTTCTTTCAGTGATCATGAAGGATGCTGTGTTTTCCTCCATCAGAATAAGCAGCCTCTAGACTGTAAGAAACACACACATTTTAACATCATTTTGATTGTCTAAAATTTACTGCAGCTAAAAATTACATTTGGTTTACAATGCATTTTGCCAGATATGTTGTCACTTGTCAAAGCTAAGAATTTTACATGCTGGGTTTTTTTATGGCACATTTAGCACTGATAAGTTGTCACACTCTTGCTTAATATGTTAACATTCTGTCTGTAAACTGTATATGCATAGCTACCTTTTTGAAGCAATATTGAGATTTACTTAAGAACGTGGGGCCCAATAAATACCATCAATGGTGCCCAGTCCAAGAGATGGTGGATCCTATAGGTAAACACCACCTCATCATGCACTAAAACTTACTAAAAAAAAAAAAGATGTGAAGTTCACACATATAGAAAATGGACATTTTGTGAATACATATTACACGTATTGTAAAATAGATAGAGCTCATATGTAGAGTTTGTTTGATAAACTTTCCTACTACTTTGTCTAAATTAGAAGCAAATTGGTTGAACATTACTTCTACCTAAAATGGCAGAAAACGCACCTATCTTGGTGATGGACAGGACAGCTAGAGGGGATATGGAGGAGGCTGTTATTTTTTTTTTAATAGGTGTACTTTCACCAATTTGCTGATAATTCATTGAAAGTAGATGATCGGTACAATTGCTGCCAATGCATTTTTTAAAGCTGTATTGTCATGAGTCAAATTTGATCATGTTAGGTTCTTGCATAGGTCCTATAGCATTGATAAGTTTCCACCCGCTTTCCTACATACACACATCTCTCCTGCATACACACAACTCTACTACTATCACACACGCAATTTTCCGAAATACACACACAACTCTCCTCCATACACAAACACAGTTCTAACACATATAGCTTTTCTACAGCTTTGAAGTATGCACTCACACCTCTGTTACATACACGCACTGTTTTGCTACATACTTGTACACAGCTTTCTTACATACCATACACCAACAGCTCTCTTATATACTCATGCAGCTCCACACACACAAACACTTATATATATATATATATATGTACACTCATCCATCGTATACATTACCACATCTTGAAATTCCTTCCAGGAATGTGACTGATCACATGACCTGAAAGGTTCAATGGCTAATCAACAACTTTGTTTGATTGGGACCCTATCCATGCCACCTCACATATCAGGAGTGTCGTTCTTCTTTTCATAAAGAGGTCCAAGGGCTAGTCTTGCAGAAGTTTTTTCAGCTACACAGGATGCGCAACATCCGTGCAAGTCCTGGTGACTTTCTCCCCTGCACTGCACCGATCAGATAGATCAGTGTGGGGCAGGAGAAAGGAGAACAGTTCTTTCAGTGATCATGAAGGATGCTGTCAGTGTTTTCCTCCATCAGAATAAGCAGCCTCTAGACTGTAAGAAACACACACATTTTAACATCATTTTGATTGTCTAAAATTTACTGCAGCTAAAAATTACATTTGGTTTACAATGCATTTTGCCAGATATGTTGTCACTTGTCAAAGCTAAGAATTTTACATGCTGGGTTTTTTTATGGCACATTTAGCACTGATAAGTTGTCACACTCTTGCTTAATATGTTAACATTCTGTCTGTAAACTGTATATGCATAGCTACCTTTTTGAAGCAATATTGAGATTTACTTAAGAACGTGGGGCCCAATAAATACCATCAATGGTGCCCAGTCCAAGAGATGGTGGATCCTATAGGTAAACACCACCTCATCATGCACTAAAACTTACTAAAAAAAAAAAAAGATGTGAAGTTCACACATATAGAAAATGGACATTTTGTGAATACATATTACACGTATTGTAAAATAGATAGAGCTCATATGTAGAGTTTGTTTGATAAACTTTCCTACTACTTTGTCTAAATTAGAAGCAAATTGGTTGAACATTACTTCTACCTAAAATGCAGAAAACGCACCTATCTTGGTGATGGACAGGACAGCTAGAGGGGATATGGAGGAGGCTGTTATTTTTTTTTTAATAGGTGTACTTTCACCAATTTGCTGATAATTCATTGAAAGTAGATGATCGGTACAATTGCTGCCAATGCATTTTTTAAAGCTGTATTGTCATGAGTCAAATTTGATCATGTTAGGTTCTTGCATAGGTCCTATAGCATTGATAAGTTTCCACCCTCTTTCCTACATACACACATCTCTCCTGCATACACACAACTCTACTACTATCACACACGCAATTTTCCGAAATACACACACAACTCTCCTCCATACACAAACACAGTTCTAACACATATAGCTTTTCTACAGCTTTGAAGTATGCACTCACACCTCTGTTACATACACGCACTGTTTTGCTACATACTTGTACACAGCTTTCTTACATACACCAACAGCTCTCTTATATACTCATGCAGCTCCACACACACAAACACTTATATATATATATATATATATATATATATATATGTACACTCATCCATCGTATACATTACCACATCTTGAAATTCCTTCCAGGAATGTGACTGATCACATGACCTGAAAGGTTGAATGGCTAATCAACAACTTTGTTTGATTGGGACCCTATCCATGCCACCTCACATATCAGGAGTGTCGTTCTTCTTTTCATAAAGAGGTCCAAGGGCTAGTCTTGCAGAAGTTTTTTCAGCTACACAGGATGCGCAACATCCGTGCAAGTCCTGGTGACTTTCTCCCCTGCACTGCACCGATCAGATAGATCAGTGTGGGGCAGGAGAAAGGAGAACAGTTCTTTCAGTGATCATGAAGGATGCTGTGTTTTCTCCATCAGAATAAGCAGCCTCTAGACTGTAAGAAACACACACATTTTAACATCATTTTGATTGTCTAAAATTTACTGCAGCTAAAAATTACATTTGGTTTACAATGCATTTTGCCAGATATGTTGTCACTTGTCAAAGCTAAGAATTTTACATGCTGGTTTTTTTATGGCACATTTAGCACTGATAAGTTGTCACACTCTTGCTTAATATGTTAACATTCTGTCTGTAAACTGTATATGCATAGCTACCTTTTTGAAGCAATATTGAGATTTACTTAAGAACGTGGGGCCCAATAAATACCATCAATGGTGCCCAGTCCAAGAGATGGTGGATCCTATAGGTAAACACCACCTCATCATGCACTAAAACTTACTAAAAAAAAAAAGATGTGAAGTTCACACATATAGAAAATGGACATTTTGTGAATACATATTACACGTATTGTAAAATAGATAGAGCTCATATGTAGAGTTTGTTTGATAAACTTTCCTACTACTTTGTCTAAATTAGAAGCAAATTGGTTGAACATTACTTCTACCTAAAATGGCAGAAAACGCACCTATCTTGGTGATGGACAGGACAGCTAGAGGGGATATGGAGGAGGCTGTTATTTTTTTTTTAATAGGTGTACTTTCACCAATTTGCTGATAATTCATTGAAAGTAGATGATCGGTACAATTGCTGCCAATGCATTTTTTAAAGCTGTATTGTCATGAGTCAAATTTGATCATGTTAGGTTCTTGCATAGGTCCTATAGCATTGATAAGTTTCCACCCGCTTTCCTACATACACACATCTCTCCTGCATACACACAACTCTACGACTATCACACACGCAATTTTCCGAAATACACACACAACTCTCCTCCATACACAAACACAGTTCTAACACATATAGCTTTTCTACAGCTTTGAAGTATGCACTCACACCTCTGTTACATACACGCACTGTTTTGCTACATACTTGTACACAGCTTTCTTACATACCATACACCAACAGCTCTCTTATATACTCATGCAGCTCCACACACACAAACACTTATATATATATATATATATGTACACTCATCCATCGTATACATTACCACATCTTGAAATTCCTTCCAGGAATGTGACTGATCACATGACCTGAAAGGTTCAATGGCTAATCAACAACTTTGTTTGATTGGGACCCTATCCATGCCACCTCACATATCAGGAGTGTCGTTCTTCTTTTCATAAAGAGGTCCAAGGGCTAGTCTTGCAGAAGTTTTTTCAGCTACACAGGATGCGCAACATCCGTGCAAGTCCTGTGACTTTCTCCCCTGCACTGCACCGATCAGATAGATCAGTGTGGGGCAGGAGAAAGGAGAACAGTTCTTTCAGTGATCATGAAGGATGCTGTCAGTGTTTTCCTCCATCAGAATAAGCAGCCTCTAGACTGTAAGAAACACACACATTTTAACATCATTTTGATTGTTCTAAAATTTACTGCAGCTAAAAATTACATTTGGTTTACAATGCATTTTGCCAGATATGTTGTCACTTGTCAAAGCTAAGAATTTTACATGCTGGGTTTTTTTATGGCACATTTAGCACTGATAAGTTGTCACACTCTTGCTTAATATGTTAACATTCTGTCTGTAAACTGTATATGCATAGCTACCTTTTTGAAGCAATATTGAGATTTACTTAAGAACGTGGGGCCCAATAAATACCATCAATGGTGCCCAGTCCAAGAGATGGTGGATCCTATAGGTAAACACCACCTCATCATGCACTAAAACTTACTAAAAAAAAAAAAAAGATGTGAAGTTCACACATATAGAAAATGGACATTTTGTGAATACATATTACACGTATTGTAAAATAGATAGAGCTCATATGTAGAGTTTGTTTGATAAACTTTCCTACTACTTTGTCTAAATTAGAAGCAAATTGGTTGAACATTACCTTCTACCTAAAATGGCAGAAAACGCACCTATCTTGGTGATGGACAGGACAGCTAGAGGGGATATGGAGGAGGCTGTTATTTTTTTTTTTAATAGGTGTACTTTCACCAATTTGCTGATAATTCATTGAAAGTAGATGATCGGTACAATTGCTGCCAATGCATTTTTTAAAGCTGTATTGTCATGAGTCAAATTTGATCATGTTAGGTTCTTGCATAGGTCCTATAGCATTGATAAGTTTCCACCCTCTTTCCTACATACACACATCTCTCCTGCATACACACAACTCTACTACTATCACACACGCAATTTTCCCGAAATACACACACAACTCTCCTCCATACACAAACACAGTTCTAACACATATAGCTTTTCTACAGCTTTGAAGTATGCACTCACACCTCTGTTACATACA
>NW_027368091.1:0-52413 GCF_046119375.1 Phyllobates terribilis
TTTTTTCTTATTTAAAAAGAAAGAATCGTAATAAATGTAAACAAGAGAAAAATGATAGAAAAGTGGATCCAATCATATCATGAAATGTGTAAGAGTAAGTATCATAAACATAAAATTTAAATTTAATGATAATTTTGAATTATTAAAAAAATTATACACTATTTTATATTATTTTTTTAACTGACTTATAATATTTGAAATACCACTATTATAAATGGTCTTAAATTCTTATAGAAAACGATAAAGTGTAAAGGTGAACAAATCCTGGTTATAAAATTGCAATAGTCCAATTTGATTTTAGTGTACGTGAACATAGAATCATTTTATATGTGTTTTGTCTGTCAGGTTATGCGCGGTGGCTCGGAGAATCAAGTGTCAGTAGCCGTTGCTAAATTGAAGGGTGAGTAATATAGGCCTGCAACTAAAGCCTTCTATTTTACACCAAAAGCCAAAAGCTACGCTAAAAATATTCAAGACCTTAACTTATATACAATCACCTACTTGCTTACACATCAAGCTACACAACTTATTTCATCATAAATATGTTATTCTAATAAAATTAATCTTAAATGAAAATATATGTATTTGACAGAAACTGACAAACCGTATTTAAAACAAGATCGTAGGTTACATAAACAAAATTATCTCAATAGTTTAAAAACTATATTTCAGCTAGTGAGTCTGGTTCCAATTTATTCCTTCAGCTGCTATTAGATACTGAATAAGTTTTAGTACAGGAAACGTAGAATATTAGGTTAAGCTAAACCCAATACAGCCTTCAGTAAATGAGCATTGCCTTTGTCTAGTTGTACAAGGAACTTTCCTGGAAGCTCCAACAAACCGACAAATTAGTTAATGTATTAAGCTTAATTTTCCTATGGTAATTAATTAAGAATTATAAATCAGAACAGAGTATTATGCAGTAAGTAATGAGTGAATGACGGTCCGTTATTGACGGACTTATATTCTCTTGACCATAACAAAAAGGCCCATTGTGAATTCACCAAGCCCAAATCGAGGCGCCAATAAAATCTCCCTTTCTGAAATTTCAGAGCTCACACTAGTTAGTTAGTTGTCCAATTTTCTGATTCAGTCAGTCGCCATTGTTGTTGAGTTAGTACAACCGCTCACAGTCTTTTGCATGAATGCTAGAAATGGCTTCCGCTTGTGTCAATAGCATCAGCGTTTTGCCGGAAAACTTTATCGACTATTCGTCGTCGGATTTACCGGCGTATGGATGGCTGAGCACTGGAATGTCATTTAGCACGGAAGAGTCGAAGCGACTCGCCGGAGAGAAGTCGGAGGTCTCAGATCCGGCGGAGGAACAAGGAGATTTCGAGTTCCGTCTTGATGATCCGGTGAAGATACTTCCAGCCGACGAGCTTTTCTCCGACGGGAAGCTTGTCCCGTTACAACTTCCTGCTGACGCGGATATCATGACGGAAGAGGTGCCGGAGGAGAGGACAAACGAGTTATTTAGCATCGCCGACGATGAACCCTGCGTATACTCTTCTCCGAAGGCTCCGAGATGTTCGAGCCGTTGGAGAGAGTTTCTCGGTTTGCGGAAGAACAAGCAAGAGACTAGCTCCAAGTCGACTTCATCCTCAAATGCCACAACCACGTCGTCTTCTATTTCTTCGTCGAAAAACACTGGTAATTCAATACGGCAATTTCTCCACAGAACATCCAAATCCATGTCGGCGTTTTCAGCATCCGACGCCTCACTTCGCCTTCCTCTGTTGAAGGAGTCCGATTGTGAATCTATTTCAATCGCTTCCTCTCGCTTCTCCCTCTCTTCTTCCTCCTCCGGCCACGATCACGACGACTTCCCCCGATTCTCCCTCGATTGCGACAACAGACCAAGCCGGTCTCATCTCTCCACGAACCAGAGCCTGAATCAACCTAGAGTGAGAATGATTAAACCGAGGATGGTTCCGATTTCCACGGCGGAAGATCCAAAGCCTTAATCGACCATCCTTCGGCTCCCTTAACGGCCAATCGCGCAATGCCTCGAACTCAGCAGGATCCAGCAGCAACTACGAGGCGACTCTCAATGGATAGCCCGAGGATGATTTCATCAGGCAAGATTGTATTTGAAAATCTGGAGAGAAGCAGCAGCAGCCTAGCTGCATTAACGGCGGCCCAAGATACAGGAACAAACCAGTTGAGAGATCCTACTCCGCCAACGTACGGATCACACCTGTTCTCAACGTTCCGATTTGCTCATTGCGTGGCTCATCGAAAATCCGGTGTCCTTGGGTTCGGGCAGCTGTTCTCATCTCAATCAAAGAAGAAAGAAGGCAATGGTGGAAGCAGCAACTCCAATTACCACCAGATCCACCAACATTATAGCAGCAGGGTTAGGAAGGCGAGTAGTTAGCTAGAAAACAAAAGGTAATTACTGAAATTCTTGCATTAATGCCACTGCGTAATCAAATTGGTTTTGTTATTCCTGTGTTTAGGAAGTGCTTGTAGATAAGCATGGGAGTGGTAAAGTTTTTCTCCCTTGTTAGAGTTGCTAATTTGGGTATTTTTTTCTACTTGTAATTTCAAGTATTGATTGGGTAGCAGCAGTTTCTAAATTTGGTTTCAATAATTGTACCAGATTGCATTCAATAGTTTCCATCAAAGTAACAACAAGAAAAGTCTGTGTACAGTTGTTTCTTTTGGCATGCATAGAAGAAACAAAAATCTAGCATCCATAGTTGCAACTTAACTAAGCTAAGAAAATATAAAACTTTCTCACCTTGAATTTTGAATCTAAGTTAGGTAGAACACAATGGAAGAGTACTTGAATCTATGTTATGTTACTGTCAAACACTGGTAATCTAGTACAGAGACTTTGAAGATCCAAATTTACTCCACTTACATAGAAAGTGTAAGTACTCTTCCATTGTGTTCTACCTAACTTGACAGTAGCTTTTCAAAGCATACATATAAATCCATGAGCTATCATGCTCCCTGAATTGGTCCCCTTGCAATTCACTTCACAACGTGATTGCCCGAAAGGTAATGGCACAGTAACTACCTTGTACAAATAAGATTTATAGCTAGAATCATAACCTAGAGATGATGTAGAGACTTTGGAATTACTGTACATAAGTTCAAATCAATGTCAATGCTATAAAAAAAAGATCCATCCTTTACATGGGTAGAACATCCAACATAAGATCATACTGCATCACAAGCCTTTCGACAGTCTTCTGTGTAACAAGTTTCCTCTGTCGCAACTCCACAGCACTTGCTCAGCCAAATTAGCCTCATCTTGTAACGCAAGCCCTTCAACGATAATGGTGTAAGTTAACTCATTAGGCTTACAACCTTTCTCCACCATCATCTCAAAGACACTCATAGACAAATCTGTTCTCCTCAACTTACACAGCCCAAGTATAAGAGAGTTACAGTTATCAGTATCAGGCTTACACTCATACTCATCCATTATCCTGAAAATCTCCATTGCTGCATACACCATTCCTTCCAAACACAAACCTCTCAACAAAGAAGAGTAAGTATAAGAATCGGGTATAAACCCGTGTTTAGCCATCTCAATCAGAAGAAGAAACCCAGAGTAAGTATTACCCTTCTTGCACAAGCTTGAAATAACATACTTATAAAAATCATGACTGCAAGACTTCTGCTTATTACCCAATCCTTGAATAATGGAGAAAGCCTCTTCAACTTGATCATTCTCACAGAGAACAGAAATGGCATTATAAGTACCTTCATTAGGCGTGCATTGTCTATGAATCATTTGATTAAGGCACTTAATTATTCTTTCCACATCCCCCTCTCTACACATCTGAGTAACAATGGGATTATAAGTAGCTGCAGTTGGCTTAAACCCCACTCTCTGCATTTCATCAAGAACATCCAAAGCTGATCGATTTCTCCATGATCAGCAAGTGAGCTCACGAGAATATTGTAAGTGACAACCGTTGGAGATCTATCTTCACCCTCCATCTCAGCTAAAAGCTCATAGGCCTCCTTCCAACGACCTCTATTACACAAGCTTCTTAAGAGAATATTGTGAGTGACAACATTCGGCTCAAATCCATTGTAAGGCAAATCCCTAAAGAACCTAATCGCCTCCTCTAATCTTCCTTCTCTGCAAAACCCAGTTAAGAGTACATTGTAAATGACCAGATTAGGAGTTCCACCTGACAGTATAATGTCATCTAATAGCTTCATTGCCTCATCAACTCCTCTCTCTTTACAAGCAGCTTCTAGAAGATATGAATAAGTGAACACATTTGGTTTGAGCCCTTTCTTTGTCAGCCTATCCAAGAACTGCAGACTTTTATCCAGATTTCCAAGCATACAGAGGCCTTTAACAAGTGAATTGTAGGTTAGATTGTTGGTTGGATAGCCATACTCCTCCATTTTCTCTACTAATTGCATCGCGTACCCGAAATTGCCTCTCTTACACAAATGATTCACTAAGTAAGTATATGAGCTGGCGTCCAGATCGACACCTGAGCTGGCCATCATCTCCATAACCCGGATAGCTTTTCGGACCTTATTCAGCTTGCAGAGATCGTATAGAAGCTGTGTAGATTGGACCTTATCTGGCTTGTGACCTTTCCTGACCATATACTCCAAGTACAAAAAGGCATCGTTTGCTCTTATATCTTTACTTCTTGGGTCGCCCTTCCCGGATCTCCAATTGGGTAGGGTAACTATGTTGTCCTTAGGAGAGAAGGTGATTTGATTAGAAGCTAAAACTCTAGTGAATCCATTGTTGAGTGTTAGATTGTGGAGATTGGGGAGCTTGGAGAAGAACCCGCATGGTTTTTTGGAGGATTCTGGACAGGGGCTTCTAAAGGGAAGGATAGTATGTGATACAGTTGCCATTAGTGAGTGTATACTAGAAAACCAGAGGTGAGATCATTGAGCACCTGTA
Organism: Phyllobates terribilis; assembly: GCF_046119375.1. Taxonomy (NCBI): domain Eukaryota; kingdom Metazoa; phylum Chordata; class Amphibia; order Anura; family Dendrobatidae; genus Phyllobates; species Phyllobates terribilis. The sequence continues at coordinate 4,901 of NW_027368091.1, forward strand.
GACGAGATTGAAAGAGGGAAGAAGGTAAATCGAATTCGAAAACAGAGAAGGTGATCAGGCCAAAATTTACATAGACTTGTAGATTGTTAAGAAGAGCTGGGTTGTTCTTACCAGGGAAGTGGTAAAGACAACAGATGAGTTTTGCTCTTCTGTGACGAACAAGTTTCTCGTTTGGTCTACAATGGCGTTGCTGTTTTCTCGTCCATCCATTGTGATTGCGTCTCTCTTCATTATCCAGTCCTGGAAGTGAGAAGACCACGCGCTTTTGTTGGCGCGTGTGGACTGGAACTGCACTACATTACGTCATTTATTCTAGGCGATGGTTTTTTTATTATTATTAAAGTTCAACAAAGAGAACCTTCATAACGTTTATAAAATATAAAGAAAATTCGCAGCCTTTCTCGCAGAGTACTGATAAAAGTTAGGTATATTATAAATATTATAAAATATAATAGGTAATCTATATCTATGTCTTTCACTTCCTTCCTTGGTGCTATCATATTTGCAGTCTTGTTATTTTCTCTAGACAGTGAAATATCTTTACTTTGCACATCTTCAATAATATTTTTGATGCTCCACGATACCTGTCATATTTTACGAATTTCATTGATTACAGTTAAATTATCTCCTTCTAAAATTGTATTTTGTAAGTTCAAGTTCTTAGCTAGCTTAATGCGCTCAATAGCTTCAATAGCCTCACCTTAAATAGCAGAAGAAGCATTTATTATGTTATGAGTAATTTTAATAATTTCACATTTCTTGTTACGGATGACAACTCCGATGTAAGAATCGCCATTAGGGTAACAGGAAGTATCAAAATTGATTTTAAACCATCCTTCCGGTGGTTTTTCCAATTGACTATATTTTTCCTCTTCTCACGACTTTGATTTGAATTATTACTATCATTGTGTTGATTATTGTTACTAATTTGTTTTCTATAATTAAAGTTTTTGGTAGCTGTCATGAATTGAACAAGATGAAGGCAGTGTCAATTGCCTTGGGTTTAGGAATATTAGGTCTACCGAATATTTGCTTATTCCTATCTTTCCATAATTCAAACTATACGAAATAAATTACATCTATATTTTTATTGTTACTGATAAAGTAATTGAAGTCATTAATAAAATTGTTAGTGTACATGTAATTAATCTTCTTGCATGTTCTCTATTATAGGATTTTAATCATGTTAATAGTGATTGGGCATTGAAAGAAGAAATGAGAAGTTGTTCCGAGAGGTCCATTATATGGAGTGTAGTGATTTGGAACTCAATTAAAATGTCTATTTAATCTTTCCGTAGTTGGAAAGGCAATCAGAGAGTACTTTCTAGAGAAAAATTTTAATCTTTGGTGAAATGTTTAGGCTCCACATTTTGTTAAAAATTGAGGAATTTGGATTGATATTGTAAGTTTTAGTTAATTCAACTGCACTTTTAGTACTGAAGTCTCTTGAGCTAGATAAACTCTAGATTAGTTTGTCTTCAATATCAGATGTGGAATAAAAAAATGAATGATTTGATTAACAATATTAACTGGAAGAGAAATAGCTAATTTAATCAGATCCCATATTTTATTGATTGTTATAAATTCTGAGACTTTCATGTTGTTATCATGGATTAGAGGATTGAAAAAAACTTTAATATCAATATTATGAATCCAATTATCATTCCAGAAATTGATTTTTTTGTCATTTCATAGTACCCAAAAGAGACTAATTTTAAATTTATCTCGTAGATGTAATAAACGGCCAAATTGCCATAAATGCTTTGATTTTTTGTTATAAGTTAGAATGTTTTTATTTTTGATATATTTTTCTTTAATAATTTTAACCCACATGTTATTACTATTATCATTTACAATTTTCCACAATAATTTTATTTGTAACGCAATATTTATATTTTCAGTTTTTTGAAGCCTCATTCCACCATTCATTTTAGGTTGATATATATTGTTCCAAGAAATAAGGGATCTAGAGTTATGAGTAAATTTATTCCAAATTTTTGTTTTTGTTAGTATCATCAATTTGATTATAAATGTCTATCGGCAAGTAAAAGCTTTGCATTAAGTAATTTGTTTGAGAAAGAAGATTAGGGCTCCGTTCGGCAAACTAGCTGAATAAAAAAAATTCATCTAGCTGAAATAAAGTAGATGAAAAGTAGCTGAAAAGTGATGGTAGATGAAATTAAATAAGCTAGATGAATTTTTGAGTTAGAAATAGTGTTCGGTAAAAGGGGTAGATGAATTGTATAAGCTATGGGAATTTTATGCACACAAGCTAGCTTAAAACCCACAATCCCCACCCCCTAGCTTGGCAGCTTATGGGAATTTTCAGCTGGATTTGCCCAAGCTAGCTTAAATGTGGAGGGGCTTGTTTTTGGAGCCAAAAAAGGCGTTCGGGAAGGGAAGGGTGAACAAGCTAGGCATTAAGCTAGCTTTTACCCCCATTAAGCTACTTGCCAAACAACCCCTAGATTGTATAAAAATGGTCCGACCTGCTTAGGAGAGTGTATTGGCTTTTCAATTAAAAGTTGATTTTTTTAATTTATTAATTGCATAATCAAAACATTCATTTTTAACTTTACCTGCTATAATCGGAATTCCCAAGTATTTTTCCATCGTTGTTGTAATACGTATTTGTAATTCAGCAGCAATATTGCTTTTAACATTAGTCTGAATGTTTTTCGAGAATTGAATCGAACTTTTTTCGTAATTAATTTTTAATCCACATATATTTGATAAATGGTCTAATGTATTCTTTATATACCTAGCATTTGTAACGTTTGCGTTTGCAAAAATTACAGTTCGTCTGCAAAAACTAAGAAATGGAATACAAGTATCCTGATTGCATATTTTAATACCTACCTTATGACTTCGTTTTTGGGATTCATTAGTTAACAATCTTGCCAATATTCCATAGTTATGATAAAAATAAATGGACGATCGGATCGCCCTGTCGAATTCCACATTTAGGCTTAAAACTAGGTCTTGGTTCGTTGTTCATCAAGACAAAAAAGGAGGAGGAAGTTATGCATTTCATAATTAAGGCAGTCCATTTCGCTGAAAAATCAAAAGATAACATCATTTGTTTAATAAATGGCCATTGTATTTTATCATAAGCCTTTTCCATATCAATTTTTTATCGCCATCCAACCCCTAGATCCTTTATTTTTCTTATGAAAATAATCAAATATTTCATGTGCAATTAAGATATTATCTTGAATAAGTCGTTCCTGGACAAACGCGCCCTGTAGAGGATTAATAAGTTTTGGCAATAAATTTCGTAATCTATTTGCTAATAATTTAGTAATAAATTTTATAAACAGTATTACATAGGCTGATAGGATGATAGTGATTAATGGTTTGAGGATTATTAATTTTAGGAATTAGTGAAATAAATGAATATGTAGATTCATTTAGTAGATTTCCACTATGAAAAACCGCTTGAACCAACTTAGTGATTGAATTTCCTACAATAGGCCAAAAAGCCTGATAAAATTCAGCTGGAAATCCATAGGGTCCACAAGTTTTGTTTTTTGGTAAATGGTAAACGATATTTTTGACTTCAACTTCAGACGGATTCTTAACTAGTGTAGAGTTGTCGATATTCGAAATAATTTGAGGGGTGATTTCAAAATCGTGTAGATTTAAAGGATTGATATGTTGTGGATTAAAGCGAACTTGAAGATCTTTAGTGATTGCTTCTTGAATTTGATGTTGCTCCGAGTATTGAATTCCATCTATAGAAGTAAAACTTTTAATTTTTTGTTTAAACATTCTTTGTTTTGCACTATTTTGATAATATTTTATATTTTTGTCCATATGACAATTATACTGAACTTTGGCTCGCTGGACCCAATATTTATGTTGGAAAGATAGTAGAGCATTATATTGATTTGTAATGTTTTGTAGTTTATTAATCAAATAATTATCTTGAGAATTATTTAAACTATCTTGTTGAATATTGGTTAAGTTTTGGTGGTTTGAAAAAGTTTGTTATGGTTAATATCATTAAAATGTTTACGCCATGTTTTTGAAAGATTTTTTAGATATCTTTGTTTCATATAGAGGTTGAACATAAAAATCCTTCTTGATTAAAAGACCATGTTTTTTAACAATATTAATGTAATATGGATGATCAATCTAGACATTCTCAAATAGAAACGGATAGTTATTGCGTTGATGTTTATTTTCTAATTTAAGAACAATACAACAATGGTCAGATGTAGTAAAAGGAAGGTGAGTTATTTCAATGGATTTAAACCAATTATTGAAAATCAGTTGAACCATACACCTGTCTAGTTTTTCTAAAATAGTGTTTGAAAGATTGAGTGATTTTCTCCATGTAAATGGGAAACCTTTATCAGGAACAATAATAAGTCCAAATTGATTCGCAAGGTTTTGAATTTATAGAATCTTTGAGCATTGAGAATGTTACCACCCCATTTATTCGACGAGGATGGAATTTCGTTGAAATCGCCCATAATTAAAAAAGGAAGATTCAGTTTTTAGCTTTGTGGTATAGTTTATTCTAGTACTCTTGTTTATTAATATTATCAGCGGGAGCATAAATAGAGAAAAGGAGGAACTCAATATTATTATTTAGAAATTTAAGAATAATTAAATTGTTTGTGTTGTAAAGAATTGATAATGAATTTACGTATAGGGAATTAGATAGTAGAATCTTTAAACCTCCTTTTGATTGATCTGCCAAACTAATATAGATATGTTTACATCCAAATTTATGCAAGAAATTATTGTTTGAAAATATTATTGGATTTAGTTTCTGTTAAACATAATATATCTAGTGAGTTTGATCTTTTTAAGAAAGATATTTATGTACAGAAATCAGTTCTTCTCGTTCTCCAACAATTGCAATATGCGATATTCATAAATTAACAGTGTTGAAATTTTTATCCAAAAGGTGTCGCATGACACAACATGAATGATACCCGAAGGTATCAAATTTACAGCCGATTAAACAATATGAAGGATACTTGGCGGTATCAATTATAATATGTAATGGATTTGTGAGTGATTTATGATAGATTATGGTATAGTTGATATCATACAAGATATAAAATTTATAAAGAACATCATTAAAATTTAAGTATATATAAGTCCATGCTTCAGGGGCATACACGTCTAATGATGAATGGAAATGAAAATAGGAGATACGTATGCATCACTATCATAATAAATTTGCACCGTTTGAATACCGCATCAATACATGAAGATGACACCAAAAAGCTTATGATAGTGAACCATTTCGGCATGAGCAATAGTATTACCTCTGAATTGAATCCATGGACTGCTATAATGCTAGAAAGGTAAGGTCCAATTAAAAAAAGAAGAAATATGACATAGTAGACTTCAGCACATACCAGTTGGAGAGATTCACATAGGAAACAAGACAAATCAAAAAGTGAATTATAGATGCAAATATGGGGAAAGAGACATTTCTGCTAAGAAGGAAGAACGTGTGGCTTTTATTCTCTACATTAAAGATATGTTTCAAAGCAACATTACTGATTTTTGAATTAATATTAAAACCATCTATGCATTCTCCCAATCTGATTATCCTCTCATTGATTTTTGAGTAAAATGGAGAATCATTTTTAAGTAAGTTGATAGATCTTCCTGATTAGACAGAACAGACTAAAGCCCATATAGATAGCTCTGATCAATCTCCTATCTTGATGAACATGAGGCTGAAAACCCCCAATTGAAACATAATTTATAGATCTATTTATAGTAATCTTGAAATACAACTTGTAATAGTGAGAATATGAACTGATTTGGAATTCATGCACAATATACCTAATTATAGTGTCTATACTTAAGGTAGAACACCAATTTAGATACTTGTTAAAGTACTTCAGAAGATATATGTTGTATATGAATTCAAGCAAGTTATAAACTAGCCAAACAAAGGGTTCCCCAAATAACTTAGAACGCCAACTAATTGAACTGAATTAAAAGTGAAGGATTGAGGAACATATCTGCAAATCAAAGTAGAAATTGACTGAGTTACTCCATTCGTTGCTTTAGACATCATCACTACGATGGAAACTGAGATGCATGTCACATTATGCCTCCATATTAAAGAGAAACCTAGCGCTGGATTAAACCGAGAAAAACCAACCCTGCCATTCCTAGATGACAGAGAGTTATCAGCTTGCATGTTGAAAGATATAATCAACCTGATACACCGAGTACCTCTAAGTCCAAAAGGAAAGAAAAAATTAGTATCAATGTGAGAGGGATATGATTGGGCTAGATTATTTAACCTATGATTTGCAGACATACGTAATATGCAAAGCATAATAATTCGATGATTTAGGGACCATAACATCCAATTGAGAACCGTCCTATTGTTTGTAAAATTGAACAACATCGAAGAGAGAAAATTGAACATGCAAAGTTGAATTGAGAATTAGTGAGGTTAGGTTGAAGATTTCAGGAAATAGGTAGAGGATTTGGCAAATTAGGCATCAATGGAGTCAAATTAAACTATTCAGGAAGAAAAGCCCCAATTTTCTTAGATGCATAAACCCTAAAATTGACATTGGCCATTGTTTTTTTTGTGTTTTTTTGTGTTTCCTTTATTTTATTGTGTAGTTTTTTTTATGTTTTTTCTTACCTTTTCTTTTTCATGCTCTAGTGATTTTATTGTATTTTTTTTTCTATAAAGAATAATAATACATTAAAATACTATATGAATATTATTATGTTGGTTTTATTGTAGTTACATTTTGAATTTTTTAACAACCCTATATAATTGACCTAATTAAATATTTTTTATACAGAATATTAATATAATTTAAAATAATCTATTAATATTTTTAATCTAGTTTTATTCTATCTATATTTTGAATAGTCCACCAACCTTATCTAATTTAGGCCATGAAAATGATAATCATTTACTTTTTCTATATATAAGAGTATTTATATTAGTGACCTAATAATTGTCTTTTTTTTATATTCTTAGTGGTGTAATTATTCTTGTTGTGTAAATTGATTTGAGACAAAGGTCACTTATTTTGGTATTTTATAATTTTTATGTCGTTGTACTTCATGATATTAGATATCGTAATATATTTGTCTACTAATTCTCATTGTTTTCCTTGAATAAATTTACGAACATTTCAGCAACCCTATTTAATTTAGGCCAATAAAATAATAATCATTTACTTTTTTTATATGTATAATTGTGTTTATATTAGTCAATCAACATAATAATTTTTTTTCCATATTGTTAGTGATGTAGTTAATCTTGTTGTGTAATTTGATTTGAAACAAATGTCACTTATTTCGATCGTCTTTTTTATTTTGATGTCTTTGTAGTTCATGATATTAGATACCGTTATATATTTGTCTACTCACCTAATTCTTTTCCTCGAATAAAACTTAGGAATCCTTTTATTTGAATCTACAATATTACGTTTATACAATGTTGGTTGATAAGAAAAAACATATAAAAAAACTACACAATAAAATAAAGGAAACAAACAATAATATGAAAAAATGGAAGATCCTAGTAAAAAGGTAAAGGGATTTGTATTTTGTTGTCCCGTATTCCCTAGTGCAGCATGAGCATGACCAAGGTAGAAGAATTGAGTCAGTGCCTTGTCCATTGATAGTTATGGAGCTCAAGTGCGGTTCATTGTTTTACACTTGTTCCTTGTTGTTGCGTTGTAGAAGAAGGAATTGAGGTGAGTATGATCTTGAGTGGTGTGTTTGTAGGGATATATATACACATACGTGGTTTAATATTGTGGAAGTTGAATAGAATCTGAAACCTCATGGTTGATATTTTTAATGGTGATTTCCCGAAAGTCATAGTTGAGATCTTTAATGGTTATTTAGGGCATATGGCCTTTAAGTTGATTGATTATCTCAATTGTTTGATTTCTGTAATTTGTTTTTTTCAATCATTTTTTTATACTTTAATTGTGATCTATGGTGTAGGACGTTTTAAGTTGACTGTGAATTGGAATGGTTTGGATACAATGAAATGCATTAAGGAGAATTGAGTTCTTCAATGGGGGAGGAAGGGAACAATAAAATTTAAAATCTTAAATAACATTTAACGACAAATGTAAATTCATATTTAATGATTTGAAATCCTCCTAATTTTTGTATAGAAAAGCTTTTATTTCTCATGAATGCATAAATATATTGTAATTAGCAGCGAAACGAAGAAAAAAAAACAAAGAACAATCATACTTACTATATGTAAATGAAATAAAAATCACACCAACACTTTTTCTTTGGTGCATAATAACAAATCCATTTCGGTGAAGAATGCTCATCCTTGACCTTTACAATTAATAAAATAGCAATAATAGATGCATTACACAAATCAGAATCAATTATAAATTTGGAATCCATATCAGTCACTAATTTGTAATCTCTAATTCTCCATCATATTATCTAGACCCAACAAACACAAAATAATCAGTCTTGGAATGAAGATAAGTTTCGGGATTTACCTTGACAATACCAACACCGACTTAATGGTAGTAGAAATTGTAGAACAAGCGGTTATACATGAGGGAGTGAATCAACCACCCTGAATCGAAAGAAGGTAGAGTGAGAGGACGGGAGCGGAAGAAAGCATACATAAAGGTAGCAATATATAAATGAATTGAAGTTGTAGAATCCGACAACAGTTACTAATGAAAAAACGTGTCAATCATTACTCCATAACCGAGAAGACAAAGGGAGATGGAGAGTTATGTGAAAGTAACTATGGCTATTCTAAACGGACAAACATGAATGCAATTAAAAGTCATAGTGGGAATGCAAACAAGAAAGAAAAATGAAGGGCTCATGTTAAATCCGGCTGGTCCAAAATAATAGGGCTTAATACATACATTTATTTGTTTAACGGGCTAGTATGATGGTTGCTTGGACCAACAAAAATAAAATATGGATTTGTGTGTTGGATTCTCTAAAGCCAAAACAAGAAATGTCTACGTGTGTAATAAATATCAATCAACTACACATTTATGATTTTTGCCCAATGCTAACTTTACAATATACTAGACTATTAGTGCCCGTGCGAATTTTTTAGGTTGCATTTGTATGAAAAGAGTATGATATATATATATATATATTCTAATGTGTTTTTCCTTATTTGTCTACTAATATTTAAATGAACCACGTAGATGAAATATAATGTATAAAGTGATTAAAAATGTTCTAGTAGGACAATACTTCATTTTATTAGACTACTTATTAATTATATATTTTTTCGTAATTTTAGTGTTACGAGTCAGATTCTCACAAAAAATATCCTGTAGTCATTACTATATAAAAATTCTCTAAATTATTGAACATTCAATCCAACTTTTATAAAATACATAGGCTAGAAAAAGGGAAGAAACAAATCGTGAAAGGATAAGACAAATGAAAGAAAGATCGTTAGGAACTGAAAATCCCACATAATCCAATTCGGAAAATTTAATGGTCATGATAAAACGTAAGAAAGAAATGTTTTAAACTGAAAAATTGATTATTGGACTACTATTGTTTTAAATTCAATAATAAGGGAAACTTAAAAATCCATTTCTATGAGGGGTCTTGTGATCTCCTTTTATACACCTCAAAGAGAAGGAAACTTTATTAAGATTCCGACATGGAAGACTAAAATATCTCAAACTATAAAATGTCTTTTATACACATCCAATGGTCGATAATTTTCATTGAGTTTCGATGTGGGAGAACATTTGCACATGTATTATTATAGATAATATTAACTTTTGGGGTTAAAGTGGATAGTTGTAATTATAATAGACTACTTCTTAATTATATATAAATATTCTCTATTATTATTATCATTATCATTATTATTATATTACTATAATTATAATAATCATGATGATTATAGACATCTGTGCACAGACGTTACAGAGTCGTAATCGACGCCATAGTTATTGATGTGGCAAGCGTTACACAAGCGACGACGTTATCCATTCAATGCAGTCGCCGATGTCCATTAATGGGCGAAGAAAATGCGCCAGGTTTCCATTGATGTGAAAAGTGTGAATGCAAAGTGTAACGGTTGGAGAAGAAACGTTAAGTCAAAGCGGCTAGGTTAGAGTCGACCGGTTTAATGCTTTCATTAACGAATTGTGGTTTTTATTTGTTTTGTTGTAGGAGTTATATAGTAATGTTTTTTAATTCTTCATTTATTTATTGTTGTAGAACGTTTTCGGGATTCTTTAATTGTGGTTTATTTATTTTATTCTAAGAGTTATTATTATTATAGTAACGTCTTTTAATATAGTAGAACAGTTTTTGGTATTCTTTAATTGTGCTTTTTATTTGTTTTATTCTTGGAGTTATTACAGTAACGTTTTTAAAATCTTCATTAATTTATTGTAGTAGAACATTAACGTTTTTTAATTTATCGTAGTAGAATGTTTTTTGTATTTTTAATTGTGGTTTTTATTTATTTTATTCTTGGAGTTATTATAGTAACTTTTTTACATTCTTCAACGTTAATGTTTTATTATTATTATAGTACAACGTTTTTTTGTATTCTTTAATTGTGCTTTTTATTTGTTATACTTAGAGTTATTATAATAATGTTTTTAAATTCTTCATTTATTTATTGCAGAAAAATGTTTATGTTTTTTTAATTTATTGTAGTAGAACGTTTTTTATATTTTTATTTCTAGTTTTTATTTGTTTTATTCTTGGAGTTATTACAGTAACGTTTTTAAGTTCTTCAACGTTAATATTTTTTTAATTTATTATAGTAGAGTGTGTTTTGGTATTCTGTAATTGTGATTTTCATTTTATTTTTCTTGGAATTATTATAATAACATTCTTAAATTATTCATTTATTTATTATAATAGAAAGTTTTTTTGTATTCTTGCAATTCATTATCTAGTTTTTTGTTACAAAAATGCACTAAAAAGCAAAATTAATAATTATTGAAACGTTTTTAATTCTTCATTTATTTACTATCTATTTATAACTAAAAATATCTCTTACATAAAGTTGGTTGGGAGTCTAGCAACCGACTGCGCACCTACCCCTTATTTACGACAAAACTCAATCTATGAAAAATAAAAGAGCGCACATTTGCACTAACAGTGTTGCTTTGAGCAACCCGAGTGACCCTAGTAAGAAAATCAATAGCATCACTTTCTAATTCTCCAAAGGTAGAGAAAGAAAAAGCGATAAACCTATAACCATTCTCCATGCACTTGTCCTCATACTTCTTCTTTTTCCTAGTGACAGCAGAAGAGACAGCAGTCCCAGGAATAAAAGCGGAAACCCCTACACCCGTGAAGGGAGAAACGCTAGTAATATCCAAACATACGTCCTTCCCATTGTCCCAACAATGGACAAGTAGATCAGCATGACGAAGATCCCTTCCATCCTCAGATAAGAACCCCATAGGCACTTCCTTCTGCACAAAGACACCAGCTTGAGAGAAAATATCCCCTAAAACATCTCGGACCAAGTTATGCCAAAACTTGAGCCCAAAATCATTACCACAGTGCACCTCAGGGTCACTAAACCGATCCAAGACACAAGAAGAGCAACAAGGACATGTAAAACCATCAGGGAATATAGGAATCGCAAGACGATACTGAAGAACACACCTGAACTGTCTTGGGTGCATCGTTTGGCCAAGTCCGGGGATGGGAATAGTCCTAAAAAAATCCAAGGAATGGGCTGACCGATTGCAAATGAGGACAACTTTCTCACGGGCACTAGGGTTGAAACAAGTCACCAACTTCTTCTCTGCCATATCGAAGTACATTGTAGCCAATTGTTTCATAAACGGGGGGCTGATACATCACGACAGAGAACAAGAGGATCAAAATCACAAACATCCCTAAAGCTGCTCAAGGCTAACTCAAACGCTGGTCCAGGATCAATAGCACCACAATGATGAAGCAAACGGTTCTGGAGGTCAAGAGACCGAAGACGTGAGGCGAAAAATGCATAATGGGACGAATCATAAGCAGTATAGACACCAAACCCACCAAACCGAAAAGGCAAAGTAGCACATCTCCATTGCCAATCACCAAACCCTCCGGCACCTGCCACAATAATTTCCTGAAGAGCCTTCCTCAACCCAAGATCAAAGGTGCGATGAGTAGAGCCAAGCATCTGAGGGGGACATGTCCGGAGAGCGAAATACAACCTGCCAATCCCAACACAACTACGGAGCAGAAGGAGGCTCGACTGCGGGTCATTGAGCCTAGACACAACTTCCATCAATCCCACTACTTTGGAAACCCTATCCTCGATCAAATGACTGCAGAAGCCGAAATCCAAACTAACAGGCCCTCCAAGAAGCTTGACCCCATCCAACGGCCGAGCTAAATCAAGAGGAGTTATTTACTGCAATAGAAAGTTTTTTGGGATTAATTAATTGTGGTTTGTATTTATTTTACTCTAGGAGTTATTATTACTACAGTAACGTCTTTTAATTTATTGTAGTAGAATTATTTTTTGTATTATTTAGTTATGATTTTATTTGTTTTATTCTTGGTGTTATTATTATTACATTAATGTCTTTTTAATTTATTGTAGTAGAGCGTTTTTTATTCTTTAATTCTGGTTTTTATTTGTTCTATTCTTGAAGTTATTATAATAATATTTTCAAAATTCTTCATTAATTTATTGTAGTAGAACGTTAATATTATTTTAATTTATTGTAGTAGAATGAGTTTTTGTATTCTTTAATTGTGGTTTACATTTGTTTGATTCTTGGAGTTACTATAGTAACATTTTTAAATCTTCAACGTTAATTTTTTTTAAAATTTATTATACTTGAAGTTTTTTTTTATTCTTTAATTGTTCTTTTTATTTGTTATTCTTGGAGTTATTATAGAAACATTTTTAAATTGAGTTCGTTGACGGTATTTCTTTTGTGAGAGTATTGATGGGGTCAAAAAAAGGTTGAAACTTAAAACATTGATGAAGAGAGATTTAATTTTTATTTTTAAACATAATTTTGGTGAGTGAGTAAGGGTATAAAAGGAAATTTAATAAAATTTCACTAATAGAGTGAGGGACGTAATCGGAATTATGAAGGTTGAGTTGGAGGCATTTAATGGACCCCAACTCAACTTTTATATTATACTAGGACCTTCGGGCCCGTGCATAGCACGGGCCATTGTTTCTTTTTACGTATTTTTTTGTTTGTTTCCTTTACTTTATTGTGTAGTTTTTTCTATATTTTTTCTTATCTTTTCTTTTCTGTGCCCTAGTGGTTTTATTGTATTTTTTCTATAAAGAATAATAATACATTAAAATACTATATGAATATTATTATGCTGGTTGTATTGTAGGTACATTTTGAATTTTTCAACAACCCTATCTAATTGACCTAATTAAAATGTTTTCTATACAGAATAATAATACAATTTAAAATACTCTATTAACATTTTAATCTAGTTTTATTTGATCTATATTTCGAATAATCCACCAACCTTATCTTATTTAGGCCATGAAAATGATAATCATTTACTTTTTCTATATATAAGAGTGTTTATATTAGTGACGTAACACTAATAATTGTCCATTTTTCATATTTTTAGTGGTGTAATTATTCTCGTTGTGTAAATTAATTTTAGACAAAGGTCACTTAATTTGGTATTTTAAAAAAAATTATGTTGTTGTACTTCATGATATTAGATACCGTAATATATTTGTCTACTAATTCTCATTGTTTTTCTTGAATAAAACTTACGAACATACCATCAACCCTATCTAATTTAGGCCAATAAAATGATAATCATTTACTTTTATATGTATAATTGTGTTTATATTAGTCATTCAACATGATAATTTTTTCTCTCCATATTGTTAGTGGTGTAGTTAATCTTGTTGTGTAAATTGATTTGAAAAGCCACTTATTTTGGTCATCTTTTTATTTTGATATCTTTGTAGTTCTGATATTAGATATCGTAATATATTTGTCTACTCTATCTAATTGTTTTCCTCAAATAACACTAAGGAATCCGTTTAATCGAATCTACAATATTACATTGTACCATGCTGGTTGGTAAGAAAAAACATAGAAAAAAACTACACAATAAAATAAAGGAAACAAACAAAAAATACGAAAAAGTGGAAGATCCTAGTAAAAAGGCAAAGTGATTTGTATTTTGGTGTACCGTGTTCCCTAGTGCAGCGTAAGCATGACCAATGTAGAGCAATTGAGTCAATGCCTTGTCCATTGGTGGTTGTGGAGCTCCAACGCGATTCATTGTTTCAGACTTGTTCCTTGTTGTTGTGTTGTAGAGGAAGGAACTGAGGTGAGTATGATCTTGAGTGGCGTTTTTTTAGGGATGTATATACACATCTGTGGTTTAGTATTGTGGAAGTTGAATAGTTTCTGAAACCCCATGGTTGAGATTTTTAATGCTGATTTTCCAAAAGTCATAGTTGAGACCTTTAATGGCATATGGCGTTTAAGTTGACTGGGGATCTCAATGGTTCAATTTCTGTAATGTTTTTTTAATTGATTTTCAATATACTTTAATTGTGATTTATGGTGTAGGACGTTTAAGTTGATTGTGGATTGGAATGGTCCGGTTACAATGAAACACATTAAGAAGAATATGGTTCTTCAATTGGGGTGAAAGGGAACAATAGAAATTAAAAATCTTAAATAACATTTGATGATACATGTAATTTCATATTTATTGATTTAAAATCCCCCTAATTTATATATATATATATTAAGATAAGATAAGAGTAAGATTAAGATTTATATTCTTTTACTTTGAGGTCTTAATTATTAGTGCTTTTTATATTGAGTATTAGTCATTGATTGAGTTATTGTGAAAGGACAATTGAAAGTTTAAGCTCAAAGTTTGTAAAATATAGCATCAACAATATGATAGAGAGAAATTCTGGATCACAGAATTTTATTCCAACAACTTGAAGGATATTTAAAATTTAAATATTATCTCACAAAGTTGAAAGATATAAAAATAGAAATCAAACTTTGGCATATAGTATTCTTGTTTCCCGAGCTACATCATCATCAAGTCCTGCAACCCTCAAACATCACATATTAACCCAACTATTTGCAATCAACTTATAAATAGATATTATATAATAGAAAATAGCATAGAGGTCTAATCGAGGCCAATATGAAATAAAATACTTAAATCATAATAAGGATAAGAAACACAAATAAGAATTACTCAACCAAAAGGGGAATTAAGAAACGTTGATTTCTTTCTCACTTGATATAGATTCTTATATAATAACGGAAGGAAATTAATCAACGGTAAGTTTTTTATCAAAGAAGATGAAAGTAGAGGGGGTGGTGAAAGCTGATGGAGAGGTGAATTTTTCTTTTCGAGAGGCCGAGAAAGCAAAAGAAGTCTCATGGCCGATGAGTTCTGAGGTCGTACACTAATAGTGAGGATTGGACGAAGGAAGTAGTTTATTAATCTAAAGGGTATTTAATGGATGAGAGGCAAGTGAAAGGTTCAAGCTCCCATTGTAACCGTGACTTTACTTACAGGGGTATCTTGATGAGGGAGGCAATAATGTTGCTCAATCAATTAGTAAGTTGGAAGGTCATAAGTCATAACTTATAAGTTACAGTATGTGAAGCATAAATTAAGATCGGGATAAATAAAACCTATATTATTATTACTAAAATTAGAGAAATAAGAATGAGTTGATTTTATATTAATTTAATGCTTTAAAAACCCAATTTTATAAGTATTATTATGATGGAAATGGAAATCTTAAATTTCACATTTATTTATTTGAACCCCCTAATCTTTATATATATAAAGATTCAGATTCAGATTTATATTTTTTTACTTTGAGGTCTTGCTTATTACTATTTTTGAGATTGATTCTTAGTCATTAATTGGGTTTATTGTAAAATTAGACAATTGAAAGTTTAAGCTCAAAGTTTGTAAAATATAGCATCAACAATATGTTAGAGAGAAATTATAGATCACAGAATTTTATTCCAACAACGTGAAGGATTTAAAGTTAAATATCACAAAGTTGAAAGATATAAAAACAGAAATCAAACTTTGGCATATAGTGTTCTTGTTTGCCGAGCTACTTCATCAGCAAGTCATGCAACCCTCAAACATCACATATTTACCCAACTATTTGCAATCAACTTATAAATAGATATTGTATAATAGAAAATAACATAGATTTGTGATCTATACCGGATCTCACCATCACTACTAATGTGAATTTTGAAATTCATATGCACTACTGTAAAGTCTATAATGTTCTTTGGCTAGTGAAAATCCCACAATTAAAAAGAAAATTCTTCTATACATCAGGTGTATCTGGTGTGGTTGGACCTCTACATAATAGAGGTCTAATCGAGGCCAATATGAAACAGAATACTTAAATCATTATAAGGATAAGAAATACAAATAAGAATTACTCAACCAAAAGAGGAATTAAGAAACGTTGATTTATTTCTTACCTGATATAGATTCTCATATAATAATGGAAGGAAATCAATCTACGTAAGTTGTTGACCGAAGAAGATGGAAGTAGAGGGGGTGGTGAAAGCCGGTGGAGAGGTGAATTTGGCTTCAAAAGAAGTGCCATGACCGATGAGATCAGAGGTCGTACACTCATAGTGAGGATTGGAATAAGGAAGAAGCTTATTAATCTAATGGGTATTTAAAGGATAAGAGGCAAGCGAAAGGTTCAAGCTCTCGTTGTAATCGTGACTTTACTTACAGGAGTATCTTGATGATGGAGGCAATAAGGTTGCTCAATCAATTAGTAATTTGGAAGGTGATAAGTCATAACTCATAAGTTATGATATGTGATGCATAAATTTGGATGGGGATAAATAAAAACTATATTATTATTATTAAAATTAGAAAAATAAGAATTAGTTGATTTTATAGTAATTTATTGCTTGAGAAACTCAACATTATTGAGATAAAGGGGTATTTGAAAAATTCAATATGAATAAAGGGGTACTTATTGTTTCTTAAACCCCACATTTAGTGATTTGAAGTCTCCCTAATCTTTATATATATTAAGATTAAGATGTAAATTAACATTTAGTGTGGCTTGAAACCGGTCAAAATAGTTGACAGGGGGGTCTTCAATGGAGAAGTAATGGAAGTGTCAATTTACATTTAGTGTTTAGAAGTCCCCCTAATTTTTATATATATTAAGATTAGACTAGTTCTTCTGGGCCCGTGCTACGTACGGGCCATTTTTTTCTTATTTTTCCACTTCTATTATGATCAATAAAGTCCATTACATACATAAGACCCGTGCGAAATACGAATATTTAGGTCAATGTTTTATATAATGTGATGAGGTTGATTTATATTTTGTGTAGGTCTAATTCTAATTTATTTTATACAATATTAAATAGTTCTAATTCTAATCATTACAAACGTCTATATATGTTATATACAAACTTCTATTTATATTATTGCACATTGATATTGAAAATTTAAAAGAAAGCAAATTTAACTGTAAATAAAGAATTAACAGAAGATCGAGGTTATTATCTAAGCAGCTGAATCGAACATTTGAATTAACTATCTGCATTAGCCATCAAGCAGCCATTTTAAAGGTATTTATAGATTGAATTAGTTATCGAAGGAGGAAGTCTTAAATTCTGTAATGCTAGATTAAATGTAGGGGGAAGGTGTTAAGTCCTAAATAAATGGGGGAGGAAGTCGAAGGATTGTAACGACGAAATGAATGATGACATATGTGAATGTTGGTATTAATAGTCATATGTGGTGTCATTTAGTGTTTTTCCCAACCACTAATTTTATAGTATTTTTCTTATTCTTTTTTATATATTTCTTATAATTTCCATTTTTATTTTATCTTTTATACATTTCTTTCTCCTAAATTATATATAAATATTTTTATAAATTTGATTTAGTTATAAGATTTTTTATTAATGATGAGGGAAAAAGTAAATCAGAAATTTGAGTAATAAGACAAAAATCTAAAGAGACAAAATAAGGTTAGATGAGCATTAAAATTAATTCATCTTCACCCAAAAGTCTATTTAACATATAACATAACATATAAAATAAGATTGTACACAAACGTCTATTTATATAATTGCACAATGAAACTGAATATTTAAAAGAACGCAAATTTAACAACAAGTAAAGAATTAGGAGAAGATCGAGGTTATTACATGAGCAGCTAAATCGAGCTCTTTAATTAACCATCTGAATTAACTATCGATTAGACATTTTAGAGATATTTATAGATCGAATTATCCATTTGAAGAGGAACTCATTAAGTTCTGTAACGCTAGATTAAATACGGGAGGAAGTCGTTAAGTTCTATAACACCATTATAAATGCGGGAGGAATTTGAAGGATTGTAATGATGAAATGAATGATGACATGTTGGAATGTTGGCATTGATAGTAATTGTGTAGTTATTTAGTATTTTTCACCAATGCTAATTTTATAGTATTTTTATTCATTTTTTTCTATATTTTTAAAAAATCATTTTTTATTTGATATTTTATTTGTTTCTTTCTCCTAATTTATATAACGATTTTTTTTTATAAATCTATATTTTTTAAAATTTCTATTTTTTATTTCATTTTTATTCATTTCTTTCTCCCAACTTATATATAAAGTTTCTTTTATAAATTTGATTTAGTGGTAGGATTTTTTATTAATGAAGAGGGAACAAGTAAATCACAAATTTAAGTAATAAGATAAAAACTAAAAGAGCCTAAATAAGATAACATGAACAGAGAAAATTGATTGAGTTTTTATAGATCTCACCATTGATCTCAATCCTTGTCTTGTCTCCACTTCTTGGTTCTATATAAATTACAAAAAAGATTCATATTAGTGATAGACATAACTATAGTAAGAATCAAACTGAAAGATCATATGAAACATTTCTGCAATCACTTCAAGATGGCATAAAAACCCTTTGTATTCAAAGGGCAAAGCAATGTATGTTATGTTTACATCCTTCTGGTAAAAAGGCCCCATCAGATGAAACATTTTCCAGCAAGCTTTGGACACTCAAGCAACACCAAGTATTCATAAAATTTCAATCAAAGAAAAGAAAAATACTAACCTTAATCTATGATAGATGAGTTTCAATCGCACAATTAGTGTTTGATGTGTTTCTCTTCTTTAGCCTTTTCCTTAATAGATTTTTTAATGGACAAAATCTCCCTTAATAGATCTATTGATTTTATAGTCAAATTGTCTCTTATCCTCAATTAAATGTAGTGACTCAAAGGTACTTAATTCTGTTTTTCGTTTCAAGAAAATAGAGATAGTAAGAGTGACTCAAAGTTACTTAATTCTCTTTTGTTTCAAGATAGTGGAGATGACCTCTCTTAATTTAAAAAATCATCTTCTTAATAAAACACAAAAATTAAATAAATTAATTGTGTCAAAATGTAAATGAGTCAAGTGATTCAAATTGTGCCGAGATAAGGTTGTAATTCAAATTAAGGAGAGATAATAGGAATTCTTGATTCTAAACATGTAACAATAAGTAAGAACAATAATAGTATTTTTATTATTCTTTTTTATATATTTCATATAATTTCCATATTTTATTTTATTTTTTATACATTTCTTTCTCATAAATTATATATAAATATTTTTATAAATTTGATTTAGTTATAGGATTTTTTATTAAGGATGAGGAAAAAATAAATCACAAATTTGAGTAATAAGACAAAAACCTAAAAATACAAAATAAGGTTATATAAGTATTAAAATTAATTCATCTTCACCCAAACGTCTATTTAACCTATAACATAATATATAAAATAAGATTATACACAAACGTCTATTTATATAATTGCACAATAAAATTGAAAATTTAAAAGAACGCAAATTTAATAGCAAGTAAAGAATTAGCAGAAGATCGAGGTTATTACCTGAGCAGCTAAATCGAGCTCTTTAATTAACCATTTGAATTAACTATCGAGTAGTCATTTTAGAGATATTTATAGATCGAATTATCCATTTGAAGAGGAACTCATTAAGTTATGTAACGCTAGATTAAATACGGGAGGAAGTCGTTAAGTTCTATAACACCGTAATAAATGCGGGAGAAATTTGAAGGATTGTAACGATGAAATGAATGATGACATGTGTGAATGTTGGCATTAGTTTTAATTGTGTAGTTATTATTCACCAATGCTAATTTTATAGTATTTTTTATTCATTTTTTCTATATTTTAAAAAATAATTTTTTATTTCATATTTTATTTGTTTCTTTCTCTTAATTTATATAAAGATTTTTTTATAAATCTATATTTTTTAAAATTTCTGTTTTTTATTTCATTTTTATTCATTTCTTTCTCCCAACTTATATATAAAGTTTCTTTTATGAATTTGATTTAATGGTAGGATTTTTTATCCATGAAGAGGAAAAAAAGTAAATCACAAATTTAAGTAATAAGATAAAAACTAAAAGAGCCTAAATAAGATAACATGAACAGAGAAAATTGATTGAGTTGTTATAGATCTCACCATTGATCTCAATCCTTGTCTTGTCTCCACTTCTTGGTTCTACATAAATTACAAAAAAGATTCATATTAGTGATAGACATAAGTATAGTAAGAATCAAACTGAAAGATCATATAAAACATCTCCGCAATCACTTCAAGATGGCATAAAAATCCTTTGTATTTTAAGGGCAAAGCAGCATATGTTATGTTTACATCCTTTTGGTCAAAAGGCCCCATCAAATGAAACATTTTCCACCAAACTTTGGACACTCAAGCAACACCAAGTATTCATAAAATTTCAATCAAAGAACAGAAAATATTGATGTTAATCTATGATAGATGAGTTTCAATCGCACAATTAGTGCTTGGTGTGTTTCTCTTCTTTAGCCTTTTCCTTAATAGATTTTTTAATGGACAAAATCTGCCTTAACAGATCTCTTGATTTTATAGTCAAATTGTCTGTTACCCTTAATTAAATGTAGTGAGTCAAAGGTACTTAATTCTGTTTTCTGTTTAAAGAAAATAGAGATAGTAACAGTGGGTCAAAGTTACTTAATTCTCTTTTGTTTCAAGAAAGTGGAGATTACCTCCCTTAATTTAAAAATGATGGTAGGATTTTTTATTAATGAAGAGGGAAAAAGTAAATCATAGATTTAAGTAATAAGATAAAAACTAAAAAAGCCTGAATAAGATAACATGAACAGAGAAAATTGATTGAGTTTTTATAGATCTCGTCATTGATCTCAATCCTTGTCTTGTCTCCACTTCTTGATTCTACATAAATTACAAAAAATATTCATATTAGTGATAGACATAACGATAGTAGGAATCAAACTGAAAGATCATATGAAACATTTCCATAATCACTTCAAGATGGCATAAAAACCCTTTGTATTTTAAGGACAAAACAACGTATGTTATGTTTATATCCTTTTGGTCAAAAGGCCCCATCAAATAAAACATTTTCCACCAAGCTTTGGACACTCAAGCAACACCAAGTATTCATAAAATTTCAATCAAAGAAAAGATAATACTAACCTTAATATATGATAGATGAGTTTCAAGAGGTGGGTTCCGGTGTGAAGTGCCCTTATGGTGTGAAATGTGAAGAATGTTGAGCCATTAGATTAGAAAATGGAGGGCTGAGATTAAAAGATGTTTTTTTAATGAATCCACGCGGTGGCATTTTTGTAATTAATGGTGTTTTTTTTTATTTACGTTTTCTGGGTGATTTTTTTTATCCCCTTAGAACTGAACGATTGCGTGTTATATGTGAACATTAGCGTGTTATATGTGTACCCGATAAACTTCACATTTCACACCATAAGGGCACTTCATACCGGAACCTTATTCTGAGTTTCAATCGCACAATTAGTGCTTGATGTGTTTCTCTCCTTTAGCCTTTTCCTTAATAGAATTTTTATGGACAAAATCTCCCTTAATAGATCTCTTGATTTTATGGTCAAATTGTCCGTTACCCTCAATTAAATGTAGTGAGTCAAAGGAACTTAATTCTGTTTTTTGTTTCAAAAAAATAGAGATAGTAACAGTGAGTCAAAGTTACTTAACTCTCTTATGTTTCAAGAAAATGGAGATAACCTCCTTAATTTAAAAATCATCTTCTTAATAAAACACAAAAATTAAATAAATTAATTGTGTCAAAATGTAAATGAGTCAAGTGATTCAAATTGGACCGAGATAAGGTTGTGATTAAAATTGGGTCGAGATAATAGGAATTCTTGATGTCAAACATGTAACAATCTAATCTCATCTTAATACATATAAAGATTATTAGGGGGACTTTGAAATCTTAAATGTAAATTTGCATTTTCATTACTCCTCGGTTGAAGATCCATTTTCACCCATTTTTAATTTCGATCCATTTTCACCCATTTTTAATTTCCTTACCTTTGAATATAGTATTGGCATCATTAATACCCTCCTTATTGTTTGGCATCATAACCTCTAGAATTCCTATTACTCGGTCCAATTTGAACGGCCCAATTTTGTTAGCCCAATAGCCCAATCCCTCCTCCTTAGCCTATAATAAAGACCTTCTCCATTGTGCAAGAATATATATCTTCCTCTCTCTTCCTCTCTTTTGAGAAGTATGCTCTATAGTTGCCCACATACGGGATCCTCTACATCAGAAACTCGATTTTCTTCTTAGATCTAAATCGATTTGAGAAGTATGCCCTCAAACTCAACTTGGATTTTGTTTAAATTTCCCCCAGTTGCCCTTATTTTCTTTAATCATCTTTTGGAAATAACTGTGAAAGAAAAACTAAAATCTCTCACATAAAATGAAAATTGCATTAGCCTTCTACTCAATTAGGAAAGATACATAGTCAAATTAAGTAAATTAAGCTTCATGTCCCTTTGAATTCCAAGAGTCCACATAATTCACTTCTTATCCTTTATTACTATTAAATAAAAATCCTTTCTTATTGTAAAAACCACATTGAAACTTTGCTCTTTCTATAAACTAAAATCTCTCACATAAAATGAAAATTGCATTAGCCTTCTACTCAATTAGGAAAGATAAATAGTCAAATTAAGTAAATTAAGCTTCACATCCCTTTGAATTCAAGAGTTCACATAATTCACTTCGTATCCTTTATTACTATTAAATAAAAAACCCTTCTTATTCTGAAACCGCATTGAACCTTTGCTCTTTCTATGTTCCGACCCTTCTTTGCACAAGTCAAAGCATCACCTCCATTGCTCTATAAATAAATAAATGAACACACACATACATCATATAAGAGAGCCCATCACTATGAATTTATACATCATATCATATCATAATCCTTATAAAGTTGAGTTTTAGTAAGCGTATTTCTCAACATACCCTTATTTTCATTATTGATCATTTTTGTAATAAATGCGAAAGAAAAAACGAAAAACTCTCAAATAAAATAGAAGTTGTATTAACCCTCTACTTGATTATGGAAGATAAATAGTTAAAATTAATTAAATTTAACTTCATGTCTCTTTGAATTCCAAGAGTCCACGTAATTCATTTCATATCCTTTAGTACAATTAAATATTCTCATTCTCAAAACCGCCTTAAACCTTTTCTCTTTTTATGTTCCGACCCTTCTTTGCAGAAGTCAAAGCATAACTCTATCACTCTATAAATACATAATGAATGCACGCATGCAGTCCCATAAAGTTGGTAGATTACACAAAATGGAAATTTAAACAAAATCCAAGTTGAGTTTGAGATTTCTTTCTTATTCTGAAACCGCATTGAACCTTTGCTCTTTCATTGTTCCGACCCTTCTTTGCACAAGTCAAAGCATCACCTCCATTGCTCTATAAATAAATAAATGAACACACACACATACATTCCTAGAAGAGAGTCATCATCATGAATCTATACATCATATCATATCATAATCCTTATAAATTTGAGTTATTGTAAGCATATTTCTCAACATACCCTTATTTTCATTATAGATCATTTTTGAAATAAATGCAAAAGAAAAACGAAAACTCTCAAATAAAATAAAGTTGTATTAACCCTCTACTTGATTATGGAAGATAAATAGTCAAATTATTTAAATTTAACTTCAGTCTCTTTGAATTCCAAGACTCCACGTAATTCATTTCCATATCCTTTAGTACAATTAAATATTCTCATCCTCAAAACCGCCTTAAACCTTTTCTCTTTTGTATGTTCCGACCCTTCTTTGCAGAAGTCAAAGCATAACCTCTATTACTCTACAAATACAGAAATGATGCACGCATGCAGTCCCATAAAGTTGGTAGATTACACAAAATGGAAATTTAAACAAAATCCAAGTTGAGTTTGAGAATAATTTCTTATTCTGAAACCGCATTGAGCATTTGCTCTTTCTATGTTTCGACCCTTCTTTGCATAAGTCAAAACATTACCTCCACTGCTCTATAAATAAATAAATGAACACACACATACAGTCCTATAAGAGAGCCCATCACCATGAATCTATACATCATATCATATCATAATATTTCTCAACATACCCTTATTTTCATTATTGATCATTTTTGAAATAAATGCGAAAAAAACGAAAAACTCTCAAATAAAATAGAAGTTGTATTAACCCTCTACTTGATTATGGAGAATAATAGTCAAATTAATTAAATTTAACTTCATGTCTCTTTGAATTCCAAGACTCCACGTAATTTATTTCATATCCTTTAGTTCAATTAAATATTCTCATTCTCAAAACTGCCTTAACCTTTTCTCTTTTTATGTTCCGACCCTTCTTTAGAAGTCAAAGCACAACCTCTATCACTCTATAAATACAGAAGTGAATGCACGTATGCAGTCCCATAAAGTAGTAGATTACACAAAATGGAAAACACATAAAAAAACGACAAATATATATGAAAAATGAAAAAATGGCCCGTGCGTAGCACTGGCCCTGAGGTCTAGTCTACTATAATCTTAGGGGATGCAAAAACACTATAATGTGATCCTAATACACATTTAATTTGTAGAAGGCCCACATTTAATTACAAAAATCCAACACAAAGCCACATTCTATTATTGTTGGCCCAAATTGTTTGGCCCAATTTGGTTAACTCAATAGCCCAATCCCTCCTCCTTATCCTATAGATAGAGACATTTTCCATTGTGCAAGGATATCTTCCTCTCTTCCTCTCTCTTCCTCTCTTTTGAGAAGTATGCTCTGTAGTTGCCCACATACGGGATCTCTCTACATCAGAAACTCGATTTTCTTCTTAGATCTAAATCGATTTGAGAAGCATGCTCTGTAGTTGCCCACATACGGGATCCTCTACATCAGAAACTCGATTTTTTTCTTAGATCGGAATTTATTTGAGAAGTATGCCATCAAACTCAACTTGGGTTTTGTTTAAATTTCCCAGTTGCCCTTATTTTCTTTAATCATCTTTTTGCAAATAAGTGTGAAAGAAAAACTAAAATCTCTCACATAATATGAAAATTGCATTAGCCTTCTACTCAATTAGGAAAGATAAATAGTCAAATTAAGTAAATTAAGCTTCGTGCCCCCTTTGAATTCCAAGAGTCCACATAATTCACTTTTATCCTTTATTACTATTAAATAAAAATAATTTCTTATTCTGAAGCAGCATTGAACATTTTCTCTTTCTATGTTCCGACCCTTCTTTGCACAAGTCAAAGCAATACCTCCATTGCTCTATAAATAAATAATTGAACACACACATACAGTCCTATAAAAAGCCCATCACCATGAATCCATGCATCATATCATATCATAATCCTTATAAAGTTGAATTTTTTTAAGCATATTTCTCAACATACCCTTATTTTCATTATTGATCATTTTTGAAATAAATGCGAAAGAAAAAACGAAAACTCTCAAAATAAAATAGAAATTATATTAACCCTCTACTTGATTATGGAAGATAAATAGTCAAAATAATTAAATTTAACTTCACGTCTCTTTGAATTCCAAGACTCCACGTAATTCATTCCATATCCTTTAGTACAATTAAATATTCTCATTCTCAAAACCGCCTTAAACCTTTTCTTTTTTAATGTTCCGACCCTTCTTTGCAGAAGTCAAAGCATAACCTCTATCACTCTATATATACAGAAATGAATGCACGCATGAAGTCCCATAAGAGTGGTCATCACCATGAATCTATACATAGGAATAAAAAAATGAGTGGTTTGATGATTGGTAAAAGATGATCAATATCAAAGCGAAGTCAAACTTAATATCAATTTATTCCTATTAATTTCTATTCTTCTGCATGTTTCTTCCATCTTTTCTATTACCTTCCATTCTTAATAAGTGTATATAGTTTGTTGTCATTTTACGATGTTAGTTAATATATTGGATGAAATGGAATTTAAAACTTTAAAAAATAGGCTCAAATAATAACAACGAAAGGTTACATACCGTATCAAAAACAATGTAATGTACAATAATCCATGGAGTACACATGGTCACACAAATTTAGTAATAAAAAAAGCTTCAATTGCAAGCATGTGCTCGACCGATAATGCGCATTGTATGTTAAAGCAACAAATTATTCTATTAATTTCTAAGGAGAATGCCTGCCTCAATTATATGTTTTCACCTATACAAAGATCCAACAACCCAAACACAAGCCCGTACAAAGCACACAACTCTTCAATAAAAGTAATTTTCCTTTAAAAAAAGAAAGACAAAATAGCCCGTGCGTAGCACGGGCATGCCATCATCACTAGTCTAATCTTAATCTTAATACATATAAAGATTAGGGGGATTTTGAAATCTTAAATGTAAATTTGCATTTTCATTACTCCTTCATTGAATACCCATTTTCACACATTTTTAATTTCCCTTACCTTTGAATATAGCATTGGCATCATTAATACCCTCCTTATTGTTTGGCATCATTAATCTCTAGAATTCCCTATTACTCGGTCCAATTTGTTTGGCCCAATTTGGTTATCCCAATAGCCCAATCCCTCCTCCTTAGCCTATAAATAGAGACATTTTCCATTGTGCAAGGATATCTTCCTCTCTTCCTCTCTCTCTTCCTCTCTTTGAGAAGTATGCTCTATAGTTGCCCACATACGGGATCTCTCTACATCAGAAACTCGATTTTCTTCTTAGATCTAAATCGATTTGAGAAGCATGCTCTGTAGTTGCCCACATACGGGATCCTCTACATCAGAAACTCGATTTTTTTCTTAGATCGAAATTTATTTGAGAAGTATGCCATCAAACTCAACTTGAGTTTTGTTTAAATTTTCCCAGTTGTCCTTATTTTCTTTAATCATATTTTTAGAAATAAGTGTGAAAGAAAAACTATAATCTCTCACATAAAATGAAAATTGCATTAACCTTCTACTCAATTAGGAAAGACAAATAGTCAAATTAAGTAATTAAGCTTCGTGCCCCCTTTGAATTCCAAGGGTCCACATATTCACTTCTTATCCTTTATTACTATTAAATAAAAAACCCTTTCTTATTCTGAAACGCATTGAACCATTGCTCTTTTTTATGTTCCCGACCCTTCTTTGCACAAGTCAAAGCATCACCTCCATTGATTTATAAATAAATAAATGAACACACACATACAGTCCTATAAGAGTCCATCACCATGAATCTATGCATCATTCATATCATAATCCTTATAAAGTTGAGTTTTTTAAGCATATTTCTCAACATACCCTTATTTTCATTATTGATCATTTTCGAAAAAATGCGAAAGAAAAACAAAACACTCTCAAATAAATAGAAGTTGTATTAACCCTCTACTTGATTATGGAAGATAAATAGTCAAATAATTAAAATTTAACTTCATGTCTCTTTGAATTCCAAGACTCCACGTAATTTATTTCATATCCTTTAGTACAATTAAATATTCTCATTCTCAAAACCGCCTTAAACCTTTTTTGCTTTTTATGTTCCGACCCTTCTTTATAAGTCAAAGCATAACCTCTATCACTCTATAATACACAAATGAATGCACGCATGCAGTCCCATAAGAGCGGTCATCACCATGAATCTATACATACGAATAAGAAAGTTTAGTGGTTTTATGATTGGGAAAAGATGATCAATATCAAAGCGAAGTCAAACTTAATATCAATTTATTCCTATTAATTTCTATTCTTCTGCATGTTTTCTTCCATCTTTTCAATTACCTTCCATTCTTAATATGTTTTATATAGTTTGTTGTCATTTTACGATGTTAGTTAATATATTGGATGAAATGGAATTTAAAACTTTAAAAAATAGGCTCAAATAATAACAACGAAAGGTTACATATCGTATCAAAGACAATGTAATGTACAATAATCCATGGAGTACACATGGTCACACAAATTAAGTAATAAAAAAAGCTTCAATTGCAAGCATGTGCTCGACCGATAATGCGCATTGTATGTTAAAGCAACAAATTATTCTATTAATTTCTAAGGAGAATGCCGCCTCAATTATATGTTTTTCACCTATACAAAGATCCAACAACCAAACACAAGCCTGTGCAAAGCACACAACTCTTCAATAAAAGTAATTTTCCTTTAAAAAAGAAAGACAAAATAGCCCGTGCGTAGCACGGCATACCATCACTTCTTAATACATATAAACTTAGGGAGACTTTGAAATCTTAAATGTAAATTTGCATTTTCATTACTCCTCCATTGAAGACCCATTTTCACCTATTTTTAATTTCCCTTATCTTTGAATATAGCCTTGGCATCATTAATACCTTTGAATATTTCCCTTAACCTTTAGAATTCCTATTACTCGGTCTAATTTTGTAGGTTCGTGTTTATTAAGCCACTATTGTTCAATGTCTTCTAAGGTTCATTAAGTCTTACATGCACTTCTCAGGTATAGAATTGCGCTTTAATACTTGGAGATGCGCTGGACCAGTGTAGGACACTTAGTAATTGATTTACTAAAGTCCTAAAACACGGAAAGGTCAGACAACAATAAGAGCGCGCTTTAATGTTTAAAGCGCACTAAGATTTGCACACAAGAGTTTCCAAACGGTGAGAACCCTAAGTCACTAATTGACTCGGGATAAAACTTCACCACTACTTTGTATTGATAGAAGAAGGTTACAATCTCTCGCTTCAAACTCTAGAAGCTCACTCGTAAACTCTCTCCTTACAACACTTGAGTTCAGCTCTAGAACAATGGCACTTCACCTCCTCGATTACAACTGAGTAAACACTTAAGCTCTCCTAGCTTCCTCTCTGAATTCCTCACTTTGTAATACCTAGAGTGAATGCAACAGTCCACTATTTATACATAAACCTTAAGCTACAACTCTAACTTAATTTTGTGTAAAAAACTTAGACTTAGCGCATTGCCACCTCATCAATTTGTGCGCCTTGATCAAATTGCAAGAGATAATCAGCCGCTTGGATTAATTTGGTTTTGTTCTTAAACTTGTTGGTGCACGCCACCTCAGCAATCCGTGTCCATTGCGCTAACTAACTCCCTCCACGCTAGCGATCCCTGGATATGCGTCTCAAAGCCTTCAAGTTCTTCTCACACCTCTTGTGCACGCACTTGAATTCTCCCGCTCACCAGCGTTCCCTTGCATTTCGGCAGTTCTCTTCTGCGACAGCATACACCCTGTGCTATGGTGGAACCTCGTGATCAACACTTCTTCAACTTCATTCAAGCGCATCTTCTATGCCTTAGAAGCTCGCTTATACTCACTTCTGGACTTGAATGGGATTATTAAACACCACTTGTGAAACTTGCTTTCTTCGCTTGGTGTTAAGCGCAACTGAGACAGTAGAAGCGCATCTCTAAGTGACTTAAGCGCATCCAGCAGATATTACATTAACCTGGAAAGCTTAAAAACGCTAAGAGACTAAACATATTAGTTTGTTATCATCAAAACAAAGAGAAATAGATTAAGCTTTAATAAGACTATCAAAGCTCAACTAACAATTTCCCCCTTTCGATGATGTCAAACTGTGAACTGGTAAGCTCAAAATACTTTCTGTAATGATTAAAATGGAGACAATACCAACAAGTTAATCAAGTATTCAGATTCGGAATTAGGTCGAAGTACCTTACCAAGTACTTAACCAACACAGTTTCAATTCCCCTAAGTTCAAGCACGATCTCATACTTCCCCCTTAATCAAAGAAGGATGTGCATGTTTTCTTCCCCCTTTTGACATCATCGAAAAAATCAAAAGCATAGTCATACGGTAAGAAAGATAGGGAGGTGCACTTGCTAGCTAGTAAGTCAAACAATGCAAGATAGCGAACAAAAGGCAACTTAAGTAGCAAAGAGTCAAGTCAGCAAAGCTCTCATAGATATAAAAGTCAAAACCATAATTGCATTAATCATGTAGTAACTGCCACAAAAACGGATAGGATAACTTAGAGAGCTAGTTCACAAAAACCTTAACAAAGTAGAGAGAGAAAAAGAAATCAGCAAAAGCGCTTAAAAGCGCAACCATCACAGCGCAAACAACTACTGCCTTTTCTCAGATTAGAACTTCTCCTGAACCATAGTGACCATCTTCGTAACTTGCTCGATCAGCACACTCAGCTGTTCTTGACCAGCTCGTGATGCGCTTCTAGTGATGCAATAGCACTTGAAAAATCTGTAGAGCGCGAGCTAGAAGGGTGTGTACCTTCAAGTTTAGGCAGAAGAATGGCGCATATATCATCGGAGGTGAGAAATGTAGAGCAATCGTAGTCAGCGAGAGAGCGATAGTAGGGTCCATCATCCTTGAGCATTTTGCAGACGATGTGAGGGAACGGCAAAGGACCAGAAGTAGCTGCGTGGCAGAGAACTAGGTGGCTCATCATTATCTGAGCAGTATTGACCACCTGGTTTGAAATTACAGTCGCCATAATACCACAATCGACAGTGGTTACCTTATCCCTGTCGTAATCCCTTGGTGTAATGTTGGTGATAATGAAATGGTGGAGCAATCTTTGAATGGGCTTCAGCATGTCAACGGTGAGAGCGCGCTTTGGGACATTCGGACCAAAAACGGCTTCCTTGAGCTGCTTGGCTCCTGCGGGCCAGTTTTTCTTATACAAGCACCCGAATCCGTTGGACTGTCCGGTCAACCCGATTGCCTTCGCTAGGTCCTTCACCAAGATCTTTTCTCTGCAATTTTCACGCCAACTGAACCACAGTTGTCCATACTCAGGATTGGTTGGCTGATACTCCATTGTTGCGTAAAACTGATACCCCATCGAATCGTTGCATCGAGCTGGTTCCGTTTCCAACTTGTCCCATCCTTGAAAACTTAACCAGGTAGCAAAGTGTGTGATGTGTGACGATCCCTGAAGCTCTATGAGAAGATCAGGAGTCACAATTTCGGGAAATAAGAACGAGCGCTTGGCCATACCTGATGGAATTGGGGGAAAGTCATTGACTCCAATGATTTTGGCACGCTTAGAGCGTGTAGAGGTGCTTTTCTCCGGGATAACCTCATACGGCAGCTATTCATGTTCGGAACCATCGATGACTCAATTTTCTCAGTGGGAGGAGGAGGAAGAGGTGCCTTTCGCTTTCGACTCTTACGGCGCAGTACGTCACTCTAGCGATCGGCTCTCTGAGTGGTTAAAGGAAGTGGAGAATCATGGCCTGGACGAGCTTGAATGTGGTAATCCTCGCCTTCATCTAAGTCGGAAGGGATAGAAGCTAGAAGCTGCTGAGGAGAAGTAAGAGTCTGTGTACCTGGCCTTGTCTGAGTACCTAACCGTGAAGGAGTGTCAATTTCAAGTACAACCCTTACCCTTCGTTGGGGTAGAGTGAGACACGACATGAGTAGATGCTTCAGTAGTGGGCTGGGCAAGCTCTTTCTCAACGTCATAGCCAGCTAGTTCCAGGTCTTCGGCGCTGAGAGTAAGATCGACCTTGGGCTCATGGGAGAAGAGTGGAGCGTCTGAGAGGACAGCTCTTTTATGGGGGTAGGGCTTTCTGTGGGGATTACTGGGTCGGTGAGTTATGTTTGGGGAGGCTCAGTTTGTGGAGCGTGTGTAGAGATGGATGGATCAGATGTAGAAGAATGAGCCTTTAACAATGACTCAACCTTTGCATTTGGTAGCTGGGTCAAGATCGGCTAGATTGACGTTTTCCATTGTTGAAATTTGAAGTAGAGGGACGAGGAAGCTTGAGAGGAGTTTGAGAGAGAGATAGAGGCAAGAGGTAGAAAATAGGGTAAATGAAAAGGGGGAAATACCTGGTATTTATACGTGCTCGGCCTCCACTCTCAACCGAACAGGCAACCAGTCAGAATCAACGGTAGAAAAGGAAGTCCAACGGTCCAATGAGAACGCAAATTTGACGCGCTAGGCTCCCAACGACCATAAATGTAGCCGTTACTTCAAAAAGCAGAAAGATCCGTTTGACAGCTATTCGTTACTTCACAATTAAGCAAACCAAAATCCGAAGATAAACCAACCAGTGGCGCTTTGAAGCGCAATGAAGCTCAACACAGAAACGCGCTAGAATAATAAGCTCAACCAATCTCTCCTCTGGCTGAATATTCTGATGAAGCTCAAAACTGACTGAGGTGAATAGATGTAAGAGTGTGATGTCCAGTTCATTTTTCAAACCACAATGTAAAGAAATTCATGAACAGGAAGATGCACATTTCATATAAGGGACATTAGAGCATTCAATCACTCAAGTTGATGTGGACGTATGTGCATATACATGTAATATGGTAATTGAGCTTTATGTCACCAAATGAATACTTCTCTAATGTGGAGTTCAATAAAGGAGAGAGAAGAGTTACATCTAGTCAGGCTAAGGACACCTATGCAATGGATCATTTCTTAGGCATGTAATATGGGTAGAAGACGATCACCTTTGTCAAATTTTGGCAAAGAAGAGCATGCATTGACTAAGATTATATCAAATCGAGCTAAGCAAGTAAGACAACTTCAGTACTAATTCATTTTAATGAACAACTATAAAGCATGAAAAACTCAAAGCTATCAAGCGCAAGCTGCCATAGTTCGTACCTTGATACTAAGCTCCCTAATTCTAGTCAAATAGGGGATACTTACAGAGCCATTGCCTCAAAGCTAATGGAGTCGCATAAGGCCAAGCTGAACCCGAAGGTTT
This sequence comes from Phyllobates terribilis, assembly GCF_046119375.1. Taxonomy (NCBI): domain Eukaryota; kingdom Metazoa; phylum Chordata; class Amphibia; order Anura; family Dendrobatidae; genus Phyllobates; species Phyllobates terribilis. The sequence goes on from NW_027368091.1 coordinate 37,930, forward strand.
AAGAAGACCTGTCGATTAAGCGCTTCAGTAAAAATATCCGCTATTTGCCCTTCTGAAGATACGTGAGTAAGCTCGATGTTCTTGCGCTCCACATGATCACGTAGAAAGTGGTGTCGTACATCGATGTGCTTAGTTCGTGTGTGATGTACTGTGTTCTTGGAGACACATATTGTGCTGGTATTATCACAATAGATAGTAAGAGTGTCGAGATTAATACCGTAGTCAACGAGCTGTTGCTTTATCCACAGTACTTGAGCACAACATTGCGTTGCGGCTATGTACTCTGCTTCTGTCGTTGAAAGCGTAATACAATTCTGCTTCTTGGATCCCCACGATACAAGACATGGTCCAAGGAACTGTGCCATCCCACTTGTGCTCTTACGTTCTGCTAAATAACCTGCATAATCTGCATCGGTGTAGCCAACAAGAGAAAGACCGCCTCCTTTGAAGTACAAAGACATAAATCGTCAGACCCCTTAAGATACCTAAGTATGCGCTTTACATGAGTTAGGTGAGAAGCGCGAGAGTCTGACTGAGAGCGAGCACAAACATAACGACAAATACAATATCAGGTCTTGAAGCAGTTAAATAAATAAGGGAGCCAACCATACCTCTATACATAGTTTGATCTACCTTCTCAGCCATAAGATCTTTATCCAGTTTTGTAGTGGTTGAGAGGGGTGTAGGACATGGTTTGCTTCATTCCATTTGATACTTCTTGAAGAGCTCTTTGATGTATTTCTGTTGATGTATTTCAATGCCATTTTCCAACTGGTTCACCTGAAGCCCGAGGAAGTACTTGAGCTCACCAATCATGCTCATGCTAAACTTGAGGCTCATGGTATTCTTAAAATCCTCTACAAGCTGCAAGTTATTAGAACAAAAAAATAATATCATCAACATATATTTGGACAATAAGGATATCGCCTTTTGCTTCCCTGATGAAGAGGATCTTCTCCACCAATCCTCTTTTGTAGCCATTAGCAAGGAGATACTATGATAGACAGTCATACCAAGCACGAGGAGCTTGCTTAAGACCATAAAGCGCCTTGTCTAGGAAGTACACATGATCAGGATAAGCTGGATCTTCAAAACCTGGTGGTTGCTTGATGTACACTCCTCGTTCAAATCACCATTGAGGAAAGCGGTCTTCACATCCATTTGAAACAACTTAAATCCTTTGTGTGCGGCAAAAGCTATCAACAAGTGAATTGCCTCTAGCCGAGCAACTTGTGCGTATGTTTCATCATAATCAATGCCTTCTTGTTGATTGTATCCTTGTGCAACAAGTCGAGCTTTGTTACGAACCACTGCTCCACTATCATCCAATTTGTTCCTGAATACCAGCGCGTACCAAAAATGCTTCTATCACCTGGCCAGGGCACTAGACGCCATACCTGGTTGCGCTGAACTCTTCTAACTCTTCTTGCATAGCAATTATCCAATCTGATCTTGAAGCGTAACTTGTATGTTCTTTGGTTCCTCTAAAGACACAAAAGCACTACAAGCAAGCAAGTTAAGTACGTTAGAGCGAGTTTGGGTACCTTTTTTGAACTGAGATATGATTGCTGAAACTGGATGGGACTTCATTTGTTGGTAATCCCGCACTGTGACCTCAGTATTATCTGGTAGCTTCATCGTTGTAATCTTGGACAAGCTTCTATTTCCACCAGATTGGTCACTTGGTTCTGCTTGAGGACTGTCAGGTTGCGCTTGACCACTGCTAGATCCCGCTTGAGAGCTAGAAGGTCCAACTGAAGTAACTGAGGGTGTTACCTGACCTGAGCGAGATAATGAAGGTGTAGCTTGATCATTGTTGAATGGTCCACTTCCTTTATCTATATTCTGAGTGTTGTCCTCTAGAATAGCTTCGTCACTTGGATTACTTACTTCTAGAGCCGAAGGTCGAGAAGCGTAATCACCACAATCGTCATCGTCACTTTCTATACCTGTAGAAGTCGTAGAAAGTGGAGCTTGAGGAGTGTGTGGAGAAGATGGAGATAGATTAGGGCTAACAAATGGATCGTCATTCATTTCCTCTGTGCTATCAAGTTTTCTTTCATCAAATTTCACATGAATACTATCTTCTTCTGTAGGATCGTTGATCTTTACTTAGGTCACGACGGCAGCGACCTTGAGGTCTTTAAGTTAACTTTGTTTGATCTTGAGGATCTTTAATGTGCGGAAATAAACTTAATGACACAGTGTTCTGCAAACAAACTTGTATATTGTTTTTCAATCCTAGTTGCAGTCTAGTTTCATACACAAGAAACTTCTAAGCAAGCTAGATCTATGAAGCAACTATACTAACCTCTCTTTCACGTTTACAAATGCCTGGTTTCGCCTCTACTCATCAACAATGACCAGATGCTATCTCTACGATATATATAGACCATCTAACATCTGGTCTATCAAATCTAATACTAAATCGAATATCTAAACTGAATTGAAACAACTAAATCTTCTAGTTATAGAAGATATATAATAAAGAAGAAGATAAAACTTATGCTAAAAGATAATGTTTGTGCTAGATACTCATATCATTCCGTATCTAAGCGAATCTACTAAGACGTGAGAGACACGCTCTGGTATCTTCCGATCTTCTAAGTGCCGAAGGCAATGCGCTATTCGTTTTATAGTCTTGAGGTCGCTTTGATGGTATAACGTCTGCAGCGACCTTCCAATGGCTTTAGCGACTATCTTCTATGCTTGGCACTAGTGTTCTTCGTTGATAAGTCTTTACAGCTTAGACTTTATAACATCTTATATTAGAAAAATACTTGTCTGTGATTGTCGCGACCTTCTCTGTCATTAAAGCGACCTTCTGTATATAGTCGCGACCTCTGATTCATGCATAGCGACCTGCTCCTGATCATCGCGACTTGCTTTCCGTGCTCTGCTCCACTCCACTCCATACGCTTCCCAAGTACCTATACTGAGTAAACTCAATGTAGATGTTAAAAGCAAGTGTTTGTTATCATTAAAACTAGAGAAACTGAGGTAAAGCAATACTAGCTTGACCTAACAATTTCCCCCTTTTTAATGATGACAAACTATACAAGACATGGCATATATTTAAGGCATTTTTTTAGAAGACTATTGAATCTTCTAATGCATGACCATGTTTAGAGAAGCAGTGATAAGTAACACTTTACCTTGATCAAGTCTCGCTTTGTGTTTCCATAGGTCGCTTCTTATGGTAATAGTTCCCCCTGACTTAAGCAACCAGTATGCCAGGTCTATTCCCCCTTTTGACATCATTGAAAAAATCATGCATATATATGATTAGGGAACTAAGGAGGCTATCATGATCTACTCTCTAGAGGAATGATGATGAGATGCCTAAGCGAAAGGAACTAACTTATAACTAGGCAAGATAATAGAGCAAGTAGAGAAAAACGAGCAAAGCATACTTTTATATTCATTTTGACTACACACCCAAAAAGCTACTGGCTAGATTAACCTAAGGAAGAGACTAAAAAGGACTCGGAACATGAAAAGAAAAAGACAACTAAGTTGCTTTTTCGTCAACAGGAGCAACGTGTTCCGAGGCTGTCGCGACCTTTGGTTGCTCTGGAGCTGTAGTCGCTGGTGCTTCTTGTGTTGGTGGCACTTCCCCCGTTTCCTTAGCCGCTTCGTCCTCTTCCTGAGCTCGCTCCTCCTTTAGCGACTGGTGGTACTCCGTCCACGCCTTTTCATAGGCTTGGCGTTGCTCAGTGGGAAGAAATTGGAATAGCACTGGATCTGGGTCGCGACCAGCGACCAGGCAAGCTAGCTGGGTGCACCTACTCTTGATCAGTTTAAGATTTGCGCACACATTTTTATTGATTGTTAGTAGCGCGTCCAGAATGTTCTCATTTGACTGCAGCAGTTTCTCGTTTGTGACCTGCTGCTGGAGGAAAGCGTCGAGCAGATCGCCTGCGACGGGCAGCTCAGAGCTTGGCAGGGGGTAGGCAGAGGCGCCTTCAGCGACTTCATCCACTTTACCTTTTCCCTTGCTGGAAGTCGCTCTGAACTTCACTGGGGAAGGAGGTGGTGTAGCTTTTTCTGGATCGTGAAGGTCGCAAAGGCGGCGAATGCGCTGCTTAGTCAGTAGGTGGGTGCAACGTCGCTTATCCACAGGTCGATACAGTCCCAAACGCACCATAATCTTCTTAATGATGTGAGGGTAGGGAAGCGGGAAGTGCATGGAATTTACCTTATTGATGATGTTCTGCATGATGATTTTAGGAGTATCAATAGCCAGACCATCAGTGACCGTCTTGAGGATGCCATCCTCCCCATTCGTGATTTTGCAGGGCGCGTCGGAGCGGGGGACGATATTCTTGCTCATCACCAGATGTACGAGCTTGAGCGGCCAGTGCAGATAACTGTTGTGGAGTGGTCGCTTGTTGTCGCCTGGTATGAACACCTTGTTTTTGAAGGTGACGAGGCCCCCCGGAGGTGGATTTTTCTTCTGCATGGTCGCGTACCTGTCACCACCTATGGGAAGCCCGAGCAGCTCACCAATCAGCCTGGGATTGATGGAGAATGTTTCGTTGTCGTGGCAGAGCAAGCAGGTGAGCTCATTGACGATTTTCTCTGTGTCGTTTGGAGACGCGACTGGAACCGCGACCGCAAGGTGGCGATAGAAGGCACGAATCTGATCTGGGTCGTAGTCAAACGGACCGGACTCCATGTTGAGCCAGTCGTGCTGTCGCAGAAGCTCAATGGCGTGCGTGAGATCGTACGCCTCAGCTAGATCGAGCAGCTCTTGCTCGACCAGGATTAGCGGCTCAATGATTTGTCTGCCTCTGTATTTACTGTCGCCAACCTGAAGGGGCTCATCGCCGGTGTATGGCGGGGGAAGCTTGAAGGGTTTAAGGTATGTGGTGGTGGAAGTGGATTTTGGTGGTGTTGCGGTGATGGCCATGGGGAAAGAAGCTTTTGGAGGTGCTGGGGAGCGACGAGTGGTTTTGCGAGGGCGCTTGTGCAGTGCCGACCCTTCAGGGGATTGTTTCTGAGGTTGCTTCCTCAGACCCATGCGCTTGGTTACGCTAGTTGTGGCGGCTCCAGAGGCCTGGATGGTTAGGGTGGGTGGTACGACTTGCTCAGGGGAGTGGCTTTTAGAGGGGCTGTGATGGGGTGTGCTGACAGAGTCGCTAGATAAGGAGGGACTGGGTGTGTGTTTGGAAGGTGTTTGTTCAGCCGATGAGATAGGGATAATCTCATCTTCCTTCTGTAGTGGTGTGTTTTCTTCAGAGAGAGGATGAAGGGGGTTGTGAAGTGGTGTTTGTGGAGGTACCTTTACAGAAGAGCCGACACCTTCAGCAGAGGAGGTCATAGGCACCTGAGGCTTGCTCTGGGGCGTTGTAGCGGCAGAGAGAGCTGAAGTGGGAGCGCCACCGAGGAGAAGCCTCTTTTGCTCCTCAGAAAGAGTACCCATGAGAGTTTGGAGGGCAGGAAATTGTGAGGGATCCATTTCGGTGTGGAGTAGTGGTAGTGCTTAGGTAAAAGTTTGAGATTTGAGAGTAGCGACTAAGATTGAGAGAGTGGAGAGCAAGAAAATTATGGCAGCGATATGAGAGAAGGTAGCGAAAGGGTATTATGTGGGTGAATGGGTCAGGAATTTATAGGGTTTGGATAATCGGTGGTCGCTAACGACTACTTTTCTTAAGCGGGCGGTAACGGCTATATTTTTTTAGCGAGCGGTAACGACTACTTTTGGTGATTTTTAATGTGCGGCGCTGCAGACCTAGCCGTTGAGCTGCTTATTTTCCGGCGCTTCAGTTTACTTTTCTTACCGTTGAGGTTTGCTCATCGTTGAAGATATGCCAGGTATGGTCGCTATGGTAGCGACTGAGATATGGTTCGCGATACCCTGTAGCGACGAAGCGACCTCTAAAGAGCACAAGCGATATCACAACGGACCCAAAACACGCGTACCTGTTTAAGATTTAGCAATATAGAGGTCCTAATCTATTCACTCTCAGTCCTAGTTGGGGTAGACAAATGCATACATTTAAAATTGAAGGACAAAAACACATAGAATAGTACATATGCATATGTAATTTGCAAATTAGGGTAGGACTTTAATATCAAGTGGATATTCCCAGTTGTGAGCTATGAGGGTCATAGGGAATGTTACACAAGATTAGTCTAGGGACACCTTATAATCACATATCATATCTCGTTGGGCTTTGTAATGGGCTAAGAAGCGATCAATGTGATTATGTTCATAGGATTTCAAAGAAGAGCATGCGGGTCCATAATTTCTAGCAAGATCTATAAAGTCGCGAAGATTCACCTAATTATTTCACAAAGGCATCAACCAGAGCATGCGAGAGACTAAAGCTAATGCTAAAGTTTGCCAGTATTTCAAGCGAGTCCTAAGTTCCCAATATCAATATATAAGCAGATAGTTCTAGTCAGAGTAGAGGGAACTTACAGACGTAGGTCGCTTATGTGAAGGGGATCATTCCCAGAAGGAGCCTTAGATTGACAAATTGATCCCTGTTCAAGGCTTTGGTGAAGATATCCGCCACTTGCTCTTCAGTTCTCAATTTTCGAATTTAGCTGGATTCTTCCTTGTCCAACTATTCCACCTTTTTTCTTGTTTCCAAAGGAGACGTCGCCTCCTTCTATTGCTTGGAAGTTGCTAAGATTTTCTTTGAAGCCTGTCATGTGGCAAGAGCAGCCACTGTCTAAATACCATCGTTCCTTAGCGCTTCCAACCTACGCAAGAAGAATTCAAACTTTTGGTACCCAGTGAAGCTCAGCTTTCCTGGGTGAATTAGTATCGTGGGTCGCTTTGGAGTGAGTCCCATCAGCATGAATGATATTGAAGGTCATGGGAGCAGTTTCATAGGATTTATTATGATTAGAGTTGATCCTAGCATTCTGTTTTCTCTTTGGTCTAGGTTTAGCATGTTGATTTGCTTGAGTTTGATATGTCTTATGAATGTTCTGATGTCGCTGGTGATAATTATCATATCGCTTGGTATGATTTGAAGGTCGCTGGTGTTGGTACTGAGGTCGCGATGATGCATGTTCATGAGCAACATCATTGCAAGGAGAAACATAAGGCTTGTTGTCACGAGCCTATTTCTTCTTACAGTTATAGATTGTATGACCATTGCAACCACAGTATCTACACCAGTCGTAATAGGTCACTCGCCCATATTTTCCACGTCCTGGTCTAAAGGGCTTTGCATTTTTGGTGCACCCCTTGACCTCGTGAGTCCCTTGGGCTTGTGATACATACATGACATGAGCTTTTTCCCATGATACCATTTTGACTTATGTTTGGGGTTTTCCAAGACTTTCACTTTGTCTTCTAAGAACTCATTCTTGCTTTTTCAAGCTTGAAGAGCCTTATCCAACACGTCAGCCTTTCAGCGAGTTCCTTGGCTAATTTCTCATGCATGGATGAGGATTTAACATTATCATCAGATTCATAGCCAAGCCCTCTTACTTTAACAAACATTGTTTGATTAACTGATCGCTTTTCAATTAGGGATGCGATATCAAGGATGACCCTTTTTATTAGGTCATTAGTTTCAAGTAGGCTTTCGCTTGCCATAGAAACAGGAGTGGGTTCTTGTGTAGACGCTTTACCATTGCAGCCCAAGCACTCCTTGGTTAACAAGGTTGTTTCTTTAGCCTTTTGAAAGTCTATCTCTTTATTTGCTAGCCTAGTAGATAAATCTAAACATTCAGCATGAAGATCTTCTATTTCCTTTTCATAGCTATCATTTTCAGTTTGTAGTCGCTCGCTCTCTTCTATTATTCCTAGAATTATATTGATTAAATCAGGTTTATCAAGCATGTGAATCTTTTTAGTGAAGCTATTAGGGAGTGAGGTTGATACCTCGGAGTCTTCAGAATTTTGTTCTCCAACCATTAGACACAAGCCTGTGAACCCTTCATGTAAGTCTGCATCATCATCATCATCTCCCCATGCAGAAGTGGTCATGAGTGCCTTCTATTCAGATTGCTCAACCTTTGGCTTGGTGCAGTCTCTTGCTAGATGCCCCTTTTGCTGGCAATTGTAGCAGGTGTAACTGCTGAGGTCACGTTGGGGGTCAGATGAGGAGGGTAAGGTTCTTTTCTTGTTTTTTAAGAATCGCTTGACCATCTTGGTCATTAAGACTACGTCTTTATCATCATCTTCTTCTTCGTCTTGGTTCTCCATCCTGTCTAGAACTTTTGACAACTTCAAAGCGACTTGTTTTGTGTCGCTTCCTCTTGAAAAAGATCTCAGCTTGTCGCCTTGTTCTTGATCATAGAACTTCCCAAAGATCATGGCTACTGGAAGAGCTTTGGTTTCTTCAAACATTAAGGCTATACTCCTAGCCATTTCAAATTTGTCGCTCATAGTGTGTATGACAGCGAGTGTCTTCTCATACTCTGGGATGATGTGGCCAGCAACGGTTAGCTTATCTGTGAGCACGAAGAATCGCGACTGGCAATCAAGGACGCTTTCATTCTCAAGTTGTCTGAAAGCATGAAACTCATGTTGTAACACGAATTTCCTGTTGTGCTTCATGTCTTCACTTCCTCTGTGAATGACTATGATCGTTTTCCAGATTTCCTTTGCAGTAGGGAGACTTTTTACCTTGTCAACATCATGGCGCTGTAGGCCGACGAAGATCATCTGGCGAGCTTTGGCATTAACTTCGATCTTCCTGTAGTAGGCAGCGTCCATCGCGCTTCTGGTGATATCTTCAGGGATTTCTTCATCTCCTAATTCGATGACGTTCCAGCATTGAGCGTCCATCTGCTTGATCCAAGTCTTGTGCATTTCGATCCACCAGTTGAGTTCGCCTTCCTTTAGTAGAGGTGGCTTGTTGAGAGTTTGTCTGTGAGTTGGAGTCGAGGAAGACATGGTTGATTACAGAACGGTTCCTGCTCTGATACCAATTGTAGGTTCGTTGATCTTTACTTAGGTCGCGACGGCAGCGACCTTGAGGTCTTTAAGTTAACTTTGTTTGATCTTGAGGATCTTTAATGTGCGGAAATAAACTTAATGACACAGTGTTCTGCAAACAAACTTGTATATTGCTTTTCAATCCTAGTTGCAGTCTAGTTTCATACACAAGAAACTTCTAAGCAAGCTAGATCTATGAAGCAACTATACTAACCTCTCTTTCACGTTTACAAATGCCTGGTTTCGCCTCTCCTCATCAACAATGACCAGATGCTATCTCTACTATATATATAGACCATCTAACATCTGGTCTATCGAATCTAATACTAAATCGAATATCTAAATTGAATTGAAACAACTAAATCTTCTAGTTATAGAAGATATATAATAAAGAAGAAGATAAAACTTATGCTAAAAGATAATGTTTGTGCTAGATACTCATATCATTCCGTATCTAAGCAAATCTACTAAGACGTGAGAAACACGCTCTGGTATCTTCCGATCTTCTAAGTGCCGAAGGCAATGCGCTATTCGTTTTATAGTCTTGAGGTCGCTTTGATGGTATAACGTCTGCAGCGACCTTCCAATGGCTTTAGCGACTATCTTCTATGCTTGGCACTAGTGTTCTTCGTTGATAAGTCTTTACAGCTTAGACTTTACAACATCTTATATTAGACAAATACTTGTATGTGATTGTCGCGACCTTCTCTGTCATTAAAGCGACCTTCTGTATATAGTCGCGACCTCTGATTCATGCATAGCGACCTGCTCCTGATCATCGCGACTTGCTTTCCGTGCTCTGCTCCACTCCATACGCTTCCCAAGTACCTATACTGATTAAACTCAATGTAGATGTTAAAAGCAAGTGTTTGTTATCATTAAAACTAGAGAAACTGAGGTAAAGCAATACTAGCTTGACCTAACATCTTCCCTCTGAGTCCTCAGGTTGAGCACTCTATACCCCTTGTTAGAAGAAGCATAACCTAGAAAGATAGCATCGTCGTTCCTAGCATCAAATTTACCCAATAGATCCTTCCCATTATTATTGACGTAACACTTGCAACCAAACACTCGTAAGTGAGAGATATTCGGTGTACGTCCTTTGAGCAACTCATATGGGGTTTTCTCTAAGATAGGCCTTAACAAGACTCGGTTAGTAATATAACATGTTGTGCTCATAGCTTGTGCCCAATAGTATGAAGTGACACCACTAGAGAGTAGCATTGTACGTGCCATCTCTTGTAGAGTCCTATTCTTGCGCTCAACAACTCCATTTTGCTTAGGGGTTCTAGGAATAGAGAAATTATGATCTATACCCCTTTCATCATGTAATGCTAAGAACTCTCCAGTCTTGAATTCGGTTCCATTGTCAGAACGAATTGCACAAATGGGGAGCCCCATACTCTTTTCTAAGAAAAGTGCATGAGTACGAAACGTTTCAAAGGTTCACTCTTGTCTTTTAAGAAGAGAGTCCAGGTGTAGCGAGAATAGTCATCAACTATAACGAAAATGTAACGATTACCTCCCTTACTCTGAGTACGTAGTGGTCCATATAAGTCCATGCGGAGAAGCTCTAGAGGAGGCTTGGTATGCACTACCTTAATAGATGGAAAAGAGCTTCTTGTCGCTTGGGCCTTGGAGCAATCTGAGCATGAAGTCATGGATTCCACTTTGATGCGAGGAAGACCACGAACCAGGTCCTTGGTGTGAAGCTTGTTAAGTAGATGTAGACTAGCGTGTCCCATTCTCTTGTGCCAAAGACTGGTGGTCTCATCGAGTGTAGCGAGGCATAGGTTGCACTTAGGGGAGAAGGAGTGGTCGAACATATATGTATTATCAATGCGCTTACCCTTTAGAAGTATCTCTTGATCAGGGTTGACCACTGCACATTCACTTGTGCTGAACCAAACCTTGTTTCCCCCTTGGTCGCACAATTGGGCTACACTGAGTAGATTGAATCGGAGGCTTTCTACTAAATTCACATCTTTGATTTGTATTGACTTGTTAGGATGTGCGCTGCCTCGAGATTTGATTCTTCCCTGCTTCTTGTCACCGAAGGAGACGCTGCCTCCCTCCTAAGCTTGAAATGAAAGTAGTAATGTTGGATCGCCCGTCATGTGACACGAACATCCGCTGTCGATATACCACCTACTATGCATTCCAACCTGCAAGCGAAGAAATCAAGATTTGATCTCCCAACGAAGCTTAGTTATTGCTGAGCTAGTCTTTTGGACTGGCTCATAATAGCTAGGATCATTTAAATCTAGCACTATATGAGGTCTCGCTTCACGAAGCGCACCTCTGCGTGCTGAAGCACAATCGTTCTCGACAGGTGAATGTCGACGACGTGTGCGCTTGCCCTCAGATTTAGCCATTGGCTTATAGGGCTTGTTTTTGAGGACTTTTAGCTCCTCACACTCACGCCTATCGTGTCCATTTTTACCACAAAAAGTGCAATAATGGTTACCTCTCACGTAACCATACTTCCCTTTTCCTGGTCTAAATGGTGCTTTCTTCTCAAGTTTCATAGGCTGAGCAGGGGTGCGCGCTTGTTTTTTATACAAGTGGTGCGCTTTTTCCCCATGAAACCATTCTTTGGTTTCGGATGGCTGTTCCTCAAGAACATTGATTCTGCTTTTTAAATGAGAGTTTTCACTCTTGTAGGCAGTCAAGTCTTGTTCAAGTGACTTAAGCTTTTCAGAGTAGTCACTTGTTTGAGGAAAGCTGGTAGAAGAAGAAGACTCATGGGGGTCATAGCCCAGTCCAGGTTTAGCTTTGACAAAGACTGTTTGAGAAACAGACCTTGCCTCTACTAGTTCAGTCAGGTCGTCTAGCTTGGAGATAATCCGGTCAAGCTTTACGTCCTTAGTTGAGTCAGAGTTTCTTTCCAACCCATTTCCATTACAACACTCACAAGATTTAGAGAGGAGTTTGGGCCTGTCATGCAAACGTTTGGAAAGCTCAACTATTACTTCTTTTTTAGAATTAAGTTCAACTAGTTGTTCTCTAGCTTCAGTAGCTAGAGACTTGTGTTCAACCATCAATTCTCTTATGAGGCAAACAAGGTTGCACTTAGGTAAAATGTCAAGATTTAGACTCGCTACCTCTATTTCAGAACCAGAGTCTGAATCGGATCCTTCACCAGCCATCAAGCAAACGTCTACTTGCGCTCCATCTTCAGAGTCTTCGTTTGATTCTCCCCAAAGCATGACAAAGGCTTGTTTAGGGGACTGTTTGTTGGAGCTGGAGCTTGGATTCACCTTGGCATGAGGACACGCCTTGGCTAGATGGCCCTTCTCATTGCAGTTAAAGCATGTAAAGTCCCGAACATCGCGTTGCTTGGTTGTTGGATCGCGCTTGAATCCACCTTGTCTCTTAAAGAATTTCTTCACTACCTTGGTCATCATGGCGACATCTCTATCATCATCATCGTCTCCTTCTTCATCATTCTCTAGTTCCGGGACTTTACATGCTTTGACAAAGACTGTTTGAGAAACAGACCTTGCCTCTACTAGTTTAGTCAGGTCGTCTAGCTTGGAGATAATCTGATCAAGCTTTATGCCCTTAGTTGAGTCAGAGTTTCTTTCCAACCCATTTCCATGACAGCGCTCACAAGATTTAGAGAGGAGTTTGGGCCTGTCATGCAAACGTTTGGAAAGCTCAACTATTACTTCTTTTTTAGAATTAAGTTCAACCAGCTGTTCTCTAGCTTCAGTAGCTAGAGACTTGTGTTCAACCATCAATTCTCTTAAGAGGCAAACAAGGTTGCGCTTAGGTAAAATGTCAATATTTAGACTCGCTACCTCTATTTCAGAACCAGAGTCTGAATCGGATCCTTCACCAGCCATCAAGCAAACGTCTACTTGCGCTCCATCTTCAGAGTCTTCGTCTGATTCTCCCCAAAGAGTGACAAAGGCTTGTTTAGGGGACTGTTTGTTGGAGCTGGAGCTTGGATTCACCTTGGCATGAGGACACGCCTTGGCTAGATGGCCCTTCTCATTGCAATTAAAGCATGTAAAGTCCCGGACATCGCACTGCTTGGTTGTTGGTTCGCGCTTGAATCCACCTTGTCTCTTAAAGAATTTCTTCACTACCTTGGTCATCATGGCGACATCTCTATCATCATCGTCGTCTTCTTCGTCATCATTCTCTAGTTCCAGGACTTTACATGCTTTGACAAAGACTGTTTGAGAAACAGACCTTGCCTCTACTAGTTTAGTCAGGTCGTCTAGCTTGGAGATAATCTGATCAAGCTTTATGTCCTTAGTTGAGTCAGAGTTTCTTTCCAACCCATTTCCATGACAGTTCTCACAAGATTTAGAGAGGAGTTTGGGCCTGTCATGCAAACGTTTGGAAAACTCAACTATTACTTCTTTTTTAGAATTAAGTTCAACCAGCTGTTCTCTAGCTTCAGTAGCTAGAGACTTGTGTTCAACCATCAATTCTCTTAAGAGGCAAACAAGGTTGCGGTTAGGTAAAATGTCAAGATTTAGACTCGCTACCTCTATTTCGTAACCAGAGTCTGAATCGGATCCTTCACCAGCCATCAAGCAAACGTCTACTTGCGCTCCATCTTTAGAGTCTTCGTCTGATTCTCCCCAAAGCGTGACAAAGGCTTGTTTAGGGGGTTGTTTGTTGGAGCTGGAGCTTGGATTCACCTTGGCATGAGGACACGCCTTGGCTAGATGGCCCTTCTCATTGCAGTTAAAGCATGTAAAGTCCCGGACATCGCGCTGCTTGGTTGTTGGATCGCGCTTGAATCCACCTTGTCTCTTAAAGAATTTTTTCACTACCTTGGTCACCATGGCGACATCTCTATGATCATCATCGTCTCCTTCGTCATCATTCTCTAGTTTCTGGAGGACGCGTGAGAGCTTGCGCCATGCCCTTGGTTTCTCGTTCAGAGAGTTTCTCTTCATTATTCTTGATCTCTTGTAGCTTGAACTTTCCTGCAAGTACAGAAATAGGCAATTCTCGAGTCGCTTTTGATTGGAGAAGAATCTGCTTGAGAGTCGTGTACTTGGAATTCACCCCATGGATGAATGCCATTGAGTACTCCCAAGCCTTCTTTTCCATTCCAGCGGATAGCATTTTGTCATAAAGAATTTGACATCAAGAATGGTAGTCAGATATAAGCTCATTTTCACCCATTTTAATGGAGCAAAATTCACGGTTCAGCTCAAATAGTCGGTTGTCTTTCATATCTTCACTACTTGAATGCATGTTGATGATGGTTGTCCACATCTCTTTAGCAGTAGGAAGAGACATTACCTTATCAATGTCTTTACGGGAAAGCGCATTTAGGATGAGCTGAAACGCTTTGGCGTTTTTCTCCATTAGTTGATACTCCTTGGCTTCCCATTTGGAGTCATCTTTCTCAGCAATTATCTCATCTCCCTTGTCGATGATTTTCTAGCAATGATAATCTGTTTGCTGGATGTAATTCCTTGTCATCGTTAGCCACCATTCCAATTCACCTTCAATGAGTACATGGGGCTTTGCGAGAGAAATTCCGAGGTTGAAGTTCGACATGTTCTTACTCTTCAAAATCCTTATGATCTGCAAAAAGGATTAGT